>NW_017731425.1:4017917-4026610 GCF_001890085.2 Hipposideros armiger | reverse complement strand
TCTCTCTCTCTCTCTCTCTCTCTCTCTCCCCCCCTCTCTCTTTCTCTCCCTGAATCTGCCCAACACAAAGTAGGTGCTCAATAAATATTGTGAAATAAATGAATGAAATATGTCTTCATGTTTCTCTTTGTCACAATCTCTGTCTTTCCATCTCTTCTCAGTTTGCTCTCCTCCATCTCTCTCTCTTTCTCTTTCTCTCTACCTCTCTCTCTCTGCCTCAAGCATAGCATCTGGCAGAGTTGGCACTTAATAAATATTTATTGAATGGATAAAAGTTTCTCTGTATGGTGGTCTTTCTCTGCTTTCTCTCTTGCCCCTTTGTCTGTCTGTCTTCATTTTCTCTCTCCCTTCCATTCTTTCTCTCTGCGTGTCTGACTGCCCCTGGTCTGCCTGCCCTAGCTGGAACCACCCATTCTGCAGCCAGGCCTGGGCTGCTTTATGAGTTCAAAAAGGAATATCAGGGCTGAGGAGAAAGGCAAATTGCCGGAGAATCTCCCCATCCCCGAAGGCTCAAGCATGTTGTTTGCACCTCGGACTTCCCCTCTTGCAAAGTGTGGCTGCTGTCTTTACTCCAAGCAACCCCTCCTTCCTGGACCTGGCCATCACAGCCCTCTTTTGCAGCCCTGGCCCCTGCCTCTGTCCAGCATCTGCAAAAAAGAAAACCAGGATAGATAGTGCTGTCCCAGAGTCACCCAGAAAATCTATGGCAGACCTTAGGACTTGGCTCATGGGGTATTTTATCTCCAAAAGGACGGCTTACAACCTGAGTCCTGCAAACAGATGAGGTCCCTGGGGTCACATGAGGACCACTATTCAGGTTTTCTGACACAACTCTGATGTTCTAGATGGCGCAGGGGGAGTTGGGTGATAAGTGAAGAACAGTCGGTTAAACAAGATTTAAGTCCTTAAATACACTGGCCTCGCATCATACATGAATTTAACTTCATTTAGTTAAATGTGGTTAAGGTCAACTTAACTAAACACATTTGCCCAACCCCATCCAAAGGGATGGGGAATTCCCTACACTCCTGACTTTGAAGGGTGCCAGCCCCGAGCCAAGACCTCTCCTTTGGTCCCGCACATCCCCATGAGAGTCACAAAGCATGACCCCCTAAACCTAAGCCTCTACGTCTCCTGGAGTCTGACAGGAGAAATCGTGATCTGTCCTAATGCGGGGGGAGTGATTGGCTGTGCTGCATTTATTAAGAGATGGCAGTTGGCTCCGACATGACGGCTTCCCAAAAAACTTTCAAGGGCGTTTTGACTATAGTGTATGATTTTTCCCTTACATACCTAGCCTCCACATAAGATGCAATCCCATTGGCTTTCTGGCAATTAAGGGGGGAAAAACAAAAGATCTGGTATTTTTAAATCTCTCCCAAGGTATAACCTACATGCATAAAAATGCACACACATCGTAAGTGTACAGCTCAGTGAAGGTTCACCAAGTGGACATACCCGTATAACCAACCTCCAGAAGTGCCCCTGTGTCCATTCCTAGTCACTAGCTCCCAAGGGTAACCACTATTCTGACCTACTTCACCATGGATAACTCTCACCTCTCTCTGTATGTTTTGCATAAATGGAATCATACAGCAGGCCCTCTGCTGGGTTGAGCTCCTTTCCCTCAGGATAGTATCAGATTCATCCATGCTGTGTGTTGCAGTACTTCATTCATTCTCCTTGTTGTGTGTTATTCCATTACGTGACTAGAATACAATGTATCCATTTAACTGATGATGTATCAGTTAGCTGTTGCCGGGTAAGAAAATGCCTCAAAACTTAGTAGCCTAAAGACAACAACCATTCGCTTAGCACGTGCTTCTGTGGGTGCCTTTGGACTGGGATAATTGGGTGGCTCTTCTGGGCTACACTGGGCTGATCTCAGCAGGGCTCGCTCATGTGCCTACATCTGTGGCTGCCACTGCCAGGTCTATGAGGACCTCGGCTAGGAAAGCTCTTTCGCTGCTCCACCCATCTCTCATCCTCTAGTCAGCCAGCCTGGATGTGTCACATGGTGACCGCAGAGCTCCAAGAAACAAGGGGAAGCATGCAAGGCCTCTTGAACCTGAGCTTGGAACCAGCACACATCACATCTGCCACATTGTACTGGCCACAGAAAGTCACAAGACCAGCCCAGATTCAAGGGGAGAAGAAATACTCTTGTCTCTTCATGGGATGGGCTGCAAAGAATTGTGGCTGTTTTTCCAATCCACCCAAACAGGCTTTTGGTGGTTTCCAGTTTTCAGCCAAGATGAATAATCCTGCTGTGAACATTCTAATGCATTTCTTCCAATGACTACAGGACTCGTTTCTAGTGGGGATGTTTCTAGGAGCGGAGTTGCTGGGTTATAGAGAAAGCTTTTATTCAGCCTGCAGAGGTTCCTAGGGCCTAACCCCTCATCAGGATGAACAGAAGCTGCTATGAGATTTGTTCTCTGAAGGAAACCCCCCAAAGAGGCATGTGCACATCCTGAAGCCTTTCCTACCTCCACTCCAGTCCCTTCATGCAAGAACTGCCTTTCCTCCCCGTACTGGGTTGAATAGTGTCCCCATAAAGTTCATGTCCACCCAGAACCACTGAATATAACTCAGTTTGGAAATAGGGTCTTTGCAGATGTAATCAAGTTAGGAGGAGGTCATACCAGGTATAGAATGGGCCCTTCCTTGGTGATCGATGCTTTTATAAGAGAAAGGAGAAGGATACAGATATGGAAACTTACTCAGGGAAGACTGCCATGTGACATGATGATGGAGGCAGAGATTAGAGTGATGTGTCTACAAGCCCAGGAATGCCGAGGACTGCTGGTAACCAGCAGAAGCTGAAGGAAGCAAAGAAGGATTCCCCTCTAGTCTCCAGAGGGAGCGTGGCCCTGTGGACGCCTTGATTTTGGACGTCTAGCCTCCAGAAATGTGAGAGGATAAATTTCTGTTGTTCTGTGCCCCCAAATTTGTGGTACTTAGTAGCAGCAGCCCTGGGAAAGCAATATACCCTCCTACCATCTCTTTCCTGCTCTTTCTCCGGGTCCAGAGCGAGAGCAAAGGGCAAGTTCCCTTTTGTCCCTTGTACTTGACCTTTTCATGCTGTTGGGTCCCCAGGGTCACACGTGTAAGCACGCTACTTGGAAGATTTATCCCAAAGCATGCACAGGGCGCGGGGCCCCGCGCAAACACTTGTCGCTGGTTTGCAGTGATTTACTCACAGATTACCCTCCGATGGAGGGGGCCCCGGCCCACGAGCCTCTCTCATATATCAAAAAGGAAATCCTGAAGACATCCCTATAAACGCAGCAGGGAGGAGAACCTGCCGAAGACGCCATAAAGTTACACGATGTGCTGGAGTCAGATGGGCCATCTGCTTTGCTCCCTCCACATCCAGATGTGCTCGGCGCCTCACTGCCGTGTCGCAGCTCACTTCCGAGACTCTGTGCACACCCCAGACACCCGTCTTCCTGCAGCATCGGCAGCAGGGCAGCCCAGGAGCAGCACTTCGGGGCGTGGAGTGGGTCTGAATTGTAGAGCAACCACGTTCCAAAGTTGGCCATGCCCCTGCTATGCCATGAGGTCTCTGCGTTTCAGGCACCGTGTCTATAAAATGAGAGGGCTCCCCAGCTCACAGAGTTGAGGGGAGCCTTGAATGAGAAAGTGTCCTGCTTAATTCAGTACATACATGATAACTCCCCCTATACACACACACTCCCTCCTGCCATTATCAGGACTCCAGGTTGCAAGGGACAGAAACCCAACTCATAGTCACTTAGGAAACAAGCAAACAGGAACAATAATTTTTGTTTTCTTACACACCTGCGAGATTCCTGTACCCACAACTTCAGGTGTGGCTGGATCCAGGGTCTCGACAATGTCAACAAGAAGCTGCCAGTGTCTTTCAAGTCAGCTTTCCTCTTGATTGACTGAATTCTCAGGCAGGCTAGAAGATCTGTCCAGTAGGCCCTGGACTGGCATGAGAAAAAAGTCCGATTAGCTGGCGGTGGGAACAAATGCCCAGACTTGGATAGCAGGATACGTGTGAGACATCAGGCTCCGCGTTCTTCTCCCTCACCCATCTTTGCATCCTCTTAAAAGAGGATTTGCTCATCTACAGGCCCAGGCCGCCCGCTTGCTAGGCCAAGTTCCCACTTCCCTCCAGGGGGCACTCTCCTATCGCCCAGACCCCCTTCCGCCCCCAGCCCAGGAGCTGCCACCTGTGCTTCCAGGATGACAATAACCACCTTTGACGGAACAGTCTTCCACATTGTCTGTTGTAGTCTAGATGTTATGCCCTGGAGCCTTCAAGACCTATACTATTGCGGCTCAAAAGCCAGATTCTAGTGACTTAAAACAGACATTTGAGATCCAAAAACCACAAACTTGACTACTTTTTATTCTTCTTTGGCCATTATAACCATCTTTGAGGCAGGAAATACAGATGACCCTGTAGCAGTCTGAAATGGAGGAAGGATAGGGGTGGGCACTGGTTAATGTTATCGAAGTATTAGCCTGACACCCTCAGAGCACAGTTCCCGCACAGAGCTGGGATTCACCGTGAGCCAGTCTGTATGCTCACCATCTCCTCCTGGGGAGGAGACCTCACCCCATCTCACCTGTCCTCCAGTCGCCTGAAATGCCTCTTCCTCCATGATGCCCTCCTTGGTTCACTCAAATGAGAATAGCTCCTCTATTTCCTTTCTTCTCCATGCTTTATGCAACCTGGCTTTGCAAATTAATATTATAGCATATGATAATATGCTATATGAAAAATGAGCACATCTCACCTCTTCTGCAAGACCATGAGCTTCTTGCCAGCAAGGAGGGCCTGTTTTATTCTCCTTTGTATCTCTGAAGCCTGGCACACAGTAGCTGCCATGTTCCCATAAGACCAAAGAGGTGACTTCCTTATTTACCCCCAGAGTGACTGAATGAAAGTGAAAGTCCCCAGAAGGCAATGTAAGGAAGGACTTGGAACCATCAGAACCCTGCAGAGATGCAATGGCCTGCCTTGTTAGATGGCGAGCTCTCCATTGCTGGAGGCAAACACACAAAGGCAGCTTGGTGGAGACACTTGAGAGAGGAGTCAAGCATCAGATGGGCAGTCAGTAATCTAGAATCTGAGTACCAAGAGAATTGAACAGCATCTATTTTTGCTCATCATTTTATCTTCAATGTTTAACACAACTCATGGCTCATAAAATACTTAAAATACTCTTGACAAGCATCCAAATTCCTTTCCATTCTCTCAGTGGTTCTGCTGATCTGACTCTCACCTCCCTTTCTAAGCACAACTCCTCCTACTCCCCACTTCCCTTCAGCCACCCCGGCCTCCTTTCTTTTCCTACCCCAGGGCCTTTGCTCATGCTGTTCTCCCTGCCAGAAATGCCCTTCCTGCAAATCCTGGCACAGCTAGCCTTCAAATCTCAGGACAGATGTTGCATTCCCTTCTCAAGGAAACATTCCCTAACTACCTAATTAAAGAACTCTTCCACCTCCATCCTTCTCTCCACTATTACCCTGCTTTCTCTTTCTTTATTGCCCTTGCCACTATCTGAAATAATCCTATTTGTTTATTCTCTGTCTCTCCAACTAGAATGGAAGCTCCCCAGGGACAGGGACCTTGTCAACCTTGCTGGCTACTTAACTAAATCTCAGCATTTAGCCCAGTGCCTGGTACATAGCAGATGCTCAGTACGTATTTGCAGAAAGAGCTGTGTTAGTTAGGATAACATTAGATGCTATTATAACAGTTCAGTGCTTTCACATAATGATTTTGTTCTCTTCCTCTGAAGGCCACATGGTGTTCTCCATCAGTAGGCTGCCATTCAAGGACCCAGGCTCCTTCCATCTTGTGACTCTTCCCTCTTCTAGCATCTCAGAGTCTCCTGCATTCAACTGGTAGGTGGAGAAAGAGAGAGAGTGAAGGATTTGGGGGGAGCAGGGAATTTATGGGCCAGGCCTAAATGTGGCTTATGATGCTTCTGCTCACATTCCATTAGCCAAAACTCAGCCACATGGCCACACGGAAGTGCGAAGGAGGCTGGAAATGTGGTCTTGTGTGCCTCGGAAGAATGGGAAGTGGGTTGAGTGAACAGCTCACCAGTCTCTGCCACAAGAGTGAATGAATGAATGTGTGAATGAATGAAATGATCTTTCACACATCTTCCAGTTCAAGATCCCTTATAAAATTCCAAGTCTCACTGGTCCAGGAAATCTGATACCAAGTGCTGCCTGTCCTGTTTCATCCACACTGCTGGAAAGACAGAAGGCGAGGGCTCCAGGCTGAAATGTGCAACGTAAGGAACAGACAGACTGAGCTTCCGAGGCCTGCTGACCCCAGGTCAAAGCAGCCCCAGAGACCCTTACTTTCTTGAGAGGTGCCTGCATGGAGCAGCTCTCACTCCTACAGAGCAGGGAAGAATTGAATCCATTTGCTCCAGATGACCTCATACTGGGTTCCACCTGGGATACAGCAGGCTTGGGAGAATGGGGGAGGGGGGGGCACCCTGGGATCCCTCCAGGGCCCCCAGTGAAGTATAGCTCCACAGGCATCAGGAAGCATTGGTTGAGTGCCTTTTCCTGTGTTTCTTGCTTTCTCTGGGGGTTAGTACAGGGGAAGTGCTGTGAGCGGTAACCTGGCACCCATTAAGCACTAAATAAAATGCACAGTCATTCCATGCATTGGTTCATGCACCGAACATCTATTGCACATCCCTGCCCTTTGCTGGGTTCTGGGAACACGGCAATGAACATGAAAGACAAAGCAATGTGGAGAGTGAGAAGAGACATCAGCCTTGCCTTCGGGGATCGTCCAGTCAGGAGGGAGACCAACGTTACCCAGGAATGGCACCAACGGAAGAAAAACTGCCAAAGGGGTATGTGCTACATAGAAGATGCTGGAGAAACCTCCAGGGACTTGACCTGGCCTGTGGAGCAGAAGGATGAGGAAGACACCCTCTGCCTCCCCCTCTCTGATATCTCACACACACCCTTAGTCTGCCCTAGGGTGCACGTGCAGTCCCCACTGGCCAGATCTTTCTTCCTGGTTGGTACCCAGAACCAGTTTGAAGGCGGGAGTTCCAGTCTATTCCAGCACCCAAGTCTGGTCCGCCCCATCACACACACACCCTCACCCCACCCCCAAAGCTGCTGCAGCAGCAGCCCTGGAATCGGGGACTGACTGAATTGGGAGGACTCAGCCCCAGGAGAGGCTCAGTGTTTACAGCTGATTGGATGGAGTGGAAAGCAAGGCTGGACTCAGTGCTTCCTGTATCTGGATCTCAAGATGGAGTCGCCCAGACCCACCAGAGGAAGTGTCCCACGGCCCCCGATTTGCTTCTTGCTCGCTGTGCACACCACTAGATGAGCCTCTCCCAAGGGTAGCACTGTGCACATCCCAGGTGGCTGCCTCAGTTGGCAGGGCCTCAGGTCCTCCGATAGGGCCCAAGTGCCGGGGCCCGGGGCCCCTCAAGCCCCTCTCTCTCTATAGTTGCTGCTACTCTGCAGAGTGTTTTGCACAGTTGGATAAATGTTACATTGCCCTTGATTTTGTAAAGATGTTAGCAGAACGAGTGAAGAGCAGAGACCCGGGAGTGCTGAGCTGAGTGCTAAGAAGGACGGGTCTCTGAAACCTGGTATTTTTGAGACCAAGAAGGGAACCCCATGGAGCAGGCCGAAAGTCAAATCTTTTACCTCCATCAGCTGCTTATTAGACCGAAAGTCTGCCGACTGTATATTCAACTGTTAAAGGAAAAGAGCTTACTAAGTGGACACGTATAAAATTCTGGAAAGAGATTATCAACGATTTTGCCTAAACACAGTCTACTCAGTGATTTAATAATACAGTTTAGTGCTCTGGGAATAAAATCCTTACTTCTTCCTAACATATGCACTTATTTCTCAATTTTCACACATTTGAATTTCATAGCATCATGCAACTCTGTAACTCATGAAATTCGGGGGTTCGGAGAAGCAGTGTTCTCAGGACAGGGCCTCTGCAGGGTTTGCACCCCTGCAGCCCAGAGACCCAGCAAGTCTGTGAGGAGCCAGGAGTGGGGTCAGGGCCTGACCACCAGCCCTCAGGAAAGCACCCCCCCCAGGCAGAAGGACACCAGATCTGAAGGCCCGGGATCCACCCCCAGGAACAAAGCCTGGCCCACCTTTCTCTGCAGTCTGCATCCCGCCTCAGGAGCAGGTGCGCCTCCTGAGGGGCCCTCAGAGAAAAGGGGGAAGGGGGTGCTGTGTGGAGTGTGGCAGGAACCTGTGCGTCTTCCTCAGGAGGCCAAGGGCACCCAGGACGTGGAAATTAAAAAGGAGAAGGGGAGGCCCAGCATATTAACCTCCTTAATCTTTCATTTCTGACACAGATTGTGGTCCCTCATTTCAAAGAATTTCAAGCTAATGTCTGGAGGGCAGAAAAATCTATTTTCCAATACGCGCTGCAGCTTTCTCACCAATCGACTGCCCTTCCTGGTACAATCAGCCAAGCATTGATTTTTTTTTCTTTCTCTCTCTCTCTTTCTCTCTCTCTCTCTCTCTCTCCCTCTTTCTCTCTCTCTCGATGCTATAGCATCATCCAAAAATCTATCAATACAAACAACATCTTTGAAGAAAATTCTAGCAGTACCAAGCTGTTTCTTTATTAACCCCAAAGCTGCTGGCCTGCGACCATGGGGCCACTTCCGGGAGACCCAACCCTGGGGACA
>NW_017731425.1:4015493-4017247 GCF_001890085.2 Hipposideros armiger | reverse complement strand
TTGGCCCTTATAGCAGAAAAGCAGCCTTGGACGTGATGTAAACAAATGGGTGTGGACATGTTTCAATAAAACTTTATTAACAAAAACAGACAGTGAGCCAGATTTGGCCCACGGGCCATAGTTTGCCAACTCCGGTTTAGAGACTTCTTCAGAAGATTAGAAATATTTAGAACACTAGAAAGGTGTGTGTGTGTGTAGGAGCTGTCAGGGCTGGAACTATTTCAGTATTATGATTCAGGGGGTGGTTATATGGGTGTAACAAAATATTTGTCCATTTTAACGTACAAAAATTGTCTCTCAACTAAAAAAGTTTTTTAGAATATTAGGCTGTCTTAGGGATACAGGGTGCCTTGGAATATCGGGCTCCTGTAGGATCCCTGAGCACAGTCATACCCCACAGGACACAGGTGGGGCTTCAGGGGCCTCCAAGCAGGGAAGGTGCTGGGTGGGCCCTTCACCCACCACCCTCTTCACTCAGACCTGTATCAGTTGTAAGGGTTCTGGGGACAAAGAAGCTTAACAACAATAGCAACCAACAAGTCAAATCTGTCTGTTTCTGGCTTTAGAAATATGAGAATCCTTGAGACAAGTGGACATAGGCAAGACGTAGAGCCAGAGCCCCCAGAGGGAGGTCTGAGAAGAGGGGGGCGGTGGGGGGTATGCAGCCGAGCATGGAGGTCTCCAGGACCCCGAGCCCCACTTTCACCAGGGTGGCTCTCGTCATCTATATTTTGTCCATTGGCTTTCTGGGTAAAAATTTACCTGTGGAAAATGTCAGCTCCTTTTCAAAAGTCTACAAACTCTTGCCTTTTCTTCTTTGAGTCAGAATATTTTATCCCCAAACAAGCAGCAGAGTAGAGAGCTAAAAGTGCAGGCTCTGGGGCCAGAAGGCAGGGTTCGAATTCCACTCCAGCTGTGTGACTTTGGAGGAGTCATTTCTGCTCTCTGTGCCGCAGCTTCCTTCTCTGTAAAGTGAGGTTAATGAGAGGAAGTTAATTCATAGGTTGTTATGAGAATAAAATGCATTCATGCTTGAACAACACTGTGAACCATGCTAAGCAGCTCGGGTTTGTTTAAAAGAAAGGACATTGGGGGGCTGTCTAGGACCACCCCCTTCATTCATTTCTTCAACAGTCTTCACTGATGGAGATGCCAGGCCTTGGGAAGGGGGGCAGCCTGGCTAAGTCACGACAAATGTGCCTCTTTCTTTACCTCCAGGTCCCACCCATTTCTCACCTTCCAGCTACCCAACCTCCAGGTTCCTGAAGCCAGTCCCAACAAAGGCCAGTGACTCATCAGGACACCCAGGCCTCAGTCCAGGAACTGGCTCTGCTCCAAGAGCTACTAGTGTGCAATGTTCCTAAGTGCCGGGGCAAAGAGAGGCCACTCTGTCCCAGACCTGGACCTGGCTGCCCTCGGCACTCCACTGCGCACGGCGAGACTCCCTCCCCCAGGAGGCTGGGTCCTGCTCTTTGCCCCCCCACAGTTAGAGGAGGTCCTACTCTGGGCACACAGATGGCCTGAGGCTCTGTCTGCAGACAGTCACCGGACCATCTATCCTGGAGGCCTCTTGTCCCTGAGGATCCCTCAACCTCCGTCAGTCACTCACTTGGCAACTATTTATAGGATACCTACTATGGGTCAATCTGGGTCCCACAGGGAAGAAGAGAAACACAGTCTGCCCTCGTGGAGTTTACATCTAGCTGGGGAACCAAGCAATAAACAAGTAAAGAACATCTCAAAAAAGGAAGGAA
>NW_017731425.1:4011773-4014278 GCF_001890085.2 Hipposideros armiger | reverse complement strand
TTCTTGACAGCCTTGGCACTTATTAAACACCTGGGAGGCTGTTAGTGCCTTGTACTGTCCAAAGCACTCTTAATTACTGTCTAATCAATATATCTTTCGCAGTGAAAAAAAAAATCATAAGACGGGAGAGAAGAGAAGGTGTTCATACACGCAACTTTTGGGTCCTTCCTTGTGCATTTCCCCTCAGCTGTCACATTCCCTGGGTCTTAGTCAGAGAAACAGGTAAAGAAATGAAGATGGAGGGACATTGTCACTTAAAAAAGCTTTGCTCTCCTCCCCCGCTCCGCTGCCCCCAGAGCAATCCCATTTTGTGAACTTCATCCAGAGTTAAACTGGAATGAATGAATGGTAAAGATGGATACACAAGGATACTGGTCATAGTATTATTGATCATAGCAAAAAATTGGAAACATCTGAAATGTCCACTGATAAGGCACGGGTTAAGTAAATTGTGGTGTATCCATGTAAGGGAGTACTATGCAGCCATTAAAAAGAATGACCTGGAGCCATTTGGGCTGATATGGAACAATATATAGAAAAAGCAGGATATAGAACAATGAGCTTCCTATGCTCCCATTTGTGTACAAATAAAAGGACATTTATTATCATGGCGAGTTTTTATCAAGGGCTTAATATGCTTTACTTCAGGCAATCACATTTCATTGTTTCACTTAACCCTGGTAAGAATCCTATGATGTAAGAACTGTTATCATTCTCAACTTACAGATGAGGAAATAAGACTCAGAGAAGCTCAGTGATGAGTGCCCAAGGTCACATCTGTAGTGAGTGGCAGGGTGAGGCTTCAAACCCAGGAAGCCTGAAAGCTACCACTAACCACTGCGCTACCTTCCCCAGACAAACAAGCATAGTTACTGACAAGAGATTTTCATTTCTTCGAAATCGGGGAGAGTGGGAGGTACAGGTTTTCAGGACGTTACCAGGGATTAAGGGGATCGAGTTTTAACAGCCATATGGGGGCAGGAGGCAAAGCCTTGAACCTTCTAAAGATGAAGTATTGGACTGGAGACCCCAACCTAAAACAATGGTCCCCAAAGGGTAATATCTCAAAGGAACAATGAAGGAGGAAAAAATTATATGCACAATGTGTAGGCAGAGGGCAGCAACAAAGAATTTTGTCTGTCTTGACTTAGAGTGAAGAAGAAAATTTCCCTGAACAATTTCTAACTGTAGACCTACAATCACACCAATTTGGAGTTTAGATTTGTGCTACCTGCATCCTGAGACCACGGATGATGATATCATGGCAACCCAGACGGGAGCAAACGCTAAACCTCCCTGGAAGGTACAAGACACACCCTCAATCACGGCACCCAGGATTCCCACAGATACGGCCATACCAAAGATGAGTGTGCAATCCCAAATTATAAAACGTATGAGAAAGCAAACCACCACAAAAAATGCCTGGAAACATACAGGAGGAACTGATAGCAGTGGTTGCCTTTGAAGAGTAATAATGGAGGGATGGAATGGGGCGAAGGAAGGAAGGAAGGAAGGAAGGAAGGAAAGAAAGAAAGAAAGAAGGACGGAAGAGAACATCTCACGTGAAGGTCACTTCAAAGAAGACAATAAGTGGGAGTGGGTGTGGACAGGGGAGGCTTCCTGGAGGAGGTGGCAATTACACAGAAACCCAATGGAGGGGAAAGAGCCAATCACATGCAGAAGTGGGCGAGGGGCATTCCAGGCAGAGGAGAAGGCCTATGAGACCCGTCAATGCACGACAGCCCTCAGCTCGTCTCTTTCCTGCCTACTCAGTGGAAACCCTGCTTTGATCTGGAAACACGGAGCTACCTTCATTGACAGAGCCTGCTGATTACCATCCAGGGGCTGCAGCTGCCAGGGCCTGGGTTTAAAGCCTGCTTCAATCCCCTCCCTGCTGAACAAACCTCAGGTCAGGCCCCTCCTGGGCCTCAGGTTCCTCACTGGAAAACAGAGAGGCTGGTGCATCTGCCAGGGGCTTACAGTGAGGGTCAGAGCAAGGGTCTAAAGGCTCAGCATGGTGCCTGCCATGTAGTGAGTGCTCAGCCAACATGAGCCAAGACAGAAACTCTGGCACCCCTGATGCCAGACAAGGCCTAATTATAGATACCCAGAGGTCACTTTTCAGCCCCTTGTGACGCTGGACAGGGCCAAGGGAGCTTGGGCCACCACCAACGGGAGGTCCTCCCTGTGGTCACACGGTCTCTGCCCGCAGGCTGGCTCACCCCCATCCACTCCAAGCTCTGCAGGACCTGGTCAACAAGGGGCACCACAAGGCAGCAGGTGGGGCAAGGGACGAGGAGTCAGTCTGGCCTGACCAGGGAGGAACCGCAGGGGAGTGCCTCAGTTTCCCTGTCTGCTACATGGAGATATCAATGGGTCTTGCCTCCCTGGGCTCTGTGAGGATTCCGAGAAGTGCGTAGGACCTAGCAGGGGTTCTGTTTAACCTCCACAGTCCACAGCGACACACACAAATGTGAAAACAGTCGTCGTTTAGATCAATTTTCC
>NW_017731425.1:4009769-4011012 GCF_001890085.2 Hipposideros armiger | reverse complement strand
GTAGGAGCCAGGTCTTATCCAGCGGGACTTGGTGTCTGAAATCTGCTGGGGGAGGTAGAGTGTCCCTTTCCCCAGCCCCAAATGTGGGACCCTCTGCCATGATCCTGGCCTCCCAAGATGATCGTATTCACCTCAAGACCCAAGTCCACGTCCTGCTTTGGCCCTTGCTGTGCTGTGCTAACTGGGGCAGGTACGTAGCCATGCTCATTGCAGCCGTGCCTCAGTTTCCTCATCCATGACATGGATGAGGATGATAATAATAAAAATGCTCTGCTGAGGCTGTTTGGAGAATTAAAAGTTATCACAAGACTGATCTGTGTCTTCTAGGCTCCAATAGGAATCATTGCTCTCATTACTATCTGTCTGAGGGATGATGGTTCCAGCACCAACATGGCCCTGGTTCAAGGAGGGGAGACACAACCCTACACACCCCCAGCTACAACCTACTCAATGACTTTGGACAGGACTCTTCCACTCTCGAGTTTGTTGGGTCACCCTCTGGAAATGAGGGTGCTGGACTAAGTCAAGGTGACTAAGCAAGGATTCTTGCTCCCTTTCCATAGAATAGAGTTGTTGCTGGGAAATGGCTGATCAGGCAGGGACTACATTTCCCAGTACCCCTTGCATCTAGGTGGAGGTCATGTGACTAGCTTTGGCCAAAAGACTGTGAGAGGGAGTGATGGATTACTTTAGGGCTGATGTCGCTAACAAGTGGCATGTCTCCCCATCCTTTCTTGCCAAATCTGCCAGCTGAATGGAGTGGACTCCAAGCCACATGTTGAAGATGGAAGAGCCACAAGACAGAAGGAGCCTGGGTACCTGAATCACTTCCTGGAGGAGTGCCACCCAACTGGGAATGCCAGCAGTGGGCTGTGACATGAGTGAGAAATCAACTTTTATTGTGTTAAACCACAGAGCTATCAATTTAATCTGTAAACACGACCGGCATTGCCTGAACTATTACATATACATTATATACATAGTTTTCCAGGTGTATATACATTATCTCCTTTAATATTCAGCCAACTTCTAGTAGGAATAATACAAGCTACTAATTTTTTTGAGTATTTAATTCATGACAAACACTGGGCTTTGCACATATTTTCTTCCCATATTAACCACAATTCTATAATGTGGACTCATAGAGTTGTTACTATTCCCACATTATAGCTGAAGAAACTGAGACTCAAAGCATTCAGAAGCCTGCCTAGAGTCACCAGCTAATAAGTGGATATTGCTAGAT
>NW_017731425.1:3969976-4009409 GCF_001890085.2 Hipposideros armiger | reverse complement strand
TTCTTGACAGCCTTGGCACTTATTAAACACCTGGGAGGCTGTTAGTGCCTTGTACTGTCCAAAGCACTCTTAATTACTGTCTAATCAATATATCTTTCGCAGTGAAAAAAAAAATCATAAGACGGGAGAGAAGAGAAGGTGTTCATACACGCAACTTTTGGGTCCTTCCTTGTGCATTTCCCCTCAGCTGTCACATTCCCTGGGTCTTAGTCAGAGAAACAGGTAAAGAAATGAAGATGGAGGGACATTGTCACTTAAAAAAGCTTTGCTCTCCTCCCCCGCTCCGCTGCCCCCAGAGCAATCCCATTTTGTGAACTTCATCCAGAGTTAAACTGGAATGAATGAATGGTAAAGATGGATACACAAGGATACTGGTCATAGTATTATTGATCATAGCAAAAAATTGGAAACATCTGAAATGTCCACTGATAAGGCACGGGTTAAGTAAATTGTGGTGTATCCATGTAAGGGAGTACTATGCAGCCATTAAAAAGAATGACCTGGAGCCATTTGGGCTGATATGGAACAATATATAGAAAAAGCAGGATATAGAACAATGAGCTTCCTATGCTCCCATTTGTGTACAAATAAAAGGACATTTATTATCATGGCGAGTTTTTATCAAGGGCTTAATATGCTTTACTTCAGGCAATCACATTTCATTGTTTCACTTAACCCTGGTAAGAATCCTATGATGTAAGAACTGTTATCATTCTCAACTTACAGATGAGGAAATAAGACTCAGAGAAGCTCAGTGATGAGTGCCCAAGGTCACATCTGTAGTGAGTGGCAGGGTGAGGCTTCAAACCCAGGAAGCCTGAAAGCTACCACTAACCACTGCGCTACCTTCCCCAGACAAACAAGCATAGTTACTGACAAGAGATTTTCATTTCTTCGAAATCGGGGAGAGTGGGAGGTACAGGTTTTCAGGACGTTACCAGGGATTAAGGGGATCGAGTTTTAACAGCCATATGGGGGCAGGAGGCAAAGCCTTGAAGCTTCTAAAGATGAAGTATTGGACTGGAGACCCCAACCTAAAACAATGGTCCCCAAAGGGTAATATCTCAAAGGAACAATGAAGGAGGAAAAAATTATATGCACAATGTGTAGGCAGAGGGCAGCAACAAAGAATTTTGTCTGTCTTGACTTAGAGTGAAGAAGAAAATTTCCCTGAACAATTTCTAACTGTAGACCTACAATCACACCAATTTGGAGTTTAGATTTGTGCTACCTGCATCCTGAGACCACGGATGATGATATCATGGCAACCCAGACGGGAGCAAACGCTAAACCTCCCTGGAAGGTACAAGACACACCCTCAATCACGGCACCCAGGATTCCCACAGATACGGCCATACCAAAGATGAGTGTGCAATCCCAAATTATAAAACGTATGAGAAAGCAAACCACCACAAAAAATGCCTGGAAAGATACAGGAGGAACTGATAGCAGTGGTTGCCTTTGAAGAGTAATAATGGAGGGATGGAATGGGGCAAGACTGTGACTTTTTCCTTAATACACATCTAAGGCAGGTTGAGCTTCTTAGAGTACTGAGTTCATACTGCTTTCTTCTTTCCATTTTAAAATAAATATTTGAGTTGAAAACAAAGAAAGGAAGGAGACACAAGGGAGATGGGGAAAGTGGGAGAGAGAAAATCTAGTTTTTGCAGCCCAAGTCCCCACCTCTAAGACTGCTCCCTAGGTCCACCCTCGCCAGCAATGGCTGTGGCCACTGGGCCAGGCAATGCTTCTGAGAAAAGAGCTGGAATCCTCCCCATTTGTCAAGGATGTTTTCATATGTAGTCATCAGCCACTTGATCTAAATCCATAGTTGAGGTTCATGCCCCCAAATTGCCTCCAACAACGGGAGGCCCTGCTCTATTCCTCTGCTGGCATCCATCCATCACCAATCTCCTTAAATATTCCTGATGCCCTGCCTTCATTCTCTATCCCCAACCCCTCCTCTGTCTAGAACACACCTCAGGGCTTTCTCAGAGCACAGTTCTCCCAGCTCTTCTGCTGACCCCACCAGCCCATTCTCTGGCCAGCAGTCAAAGTAATCTTCCCAAAATGCAAACTGGATTAGTCCCCTGTTTGAAATGTCCCAACAGGTTCCCTCTCCCTCAGAATAAATGACAAGTTTCTGGTGACCTGATCTCTGCTGGCCAGTCCCACGCCATCACCCACTGGGTCCCTCCTGACTCTACCTCACACCTCTGCTCACTTGGCTCCATTCATACTGGCCTCTTGTCAGGCCTATGAACACATCAGCTCAGGCCACATGCAGAGAGACACTTCCACTGCCACTTCCCTACACAGTGAAACTCCCTGTCAATCTCCAGATTCAGCCTAAATGCCCTTGCCCCTTGAGGGGGCCTCCCTACACCTGCCTAGAGCAGGTGCTGTGGGTACCTGTGGTAGATAGAATAATGGCCCCCAAAGATACCCAAGTCCTAATCCCAGGACCTGTGACTAGTGACCTTACCTATAATTATGTGACCTTACCTGGCAATAGAGACTTTGCAGATGTGATTAAGTTAAGGACCTTGATATGGGAAGATTATCCTGGATTACATGGGTGAGTCCAATGTCATCACAAGGATCCTTATAAGACAGAGGTGGGATGGTCAGAGTCAAGAGAGGCAATGTGGCGACAGATGGAGGATGGAGTCACAAGCCGAAGAATGCAGGAGGCTTCTGAAAGCCAGAAAGGGCAAGGAAATGGGTTTTCCCCCTAGAGCCTCCAAAAGGAATCATTTCTGCTGTTAAAAACAAGACAACAAGCCCAAAATGGAGTCACTTATGCTAAGACCTATGTCACCAACCCAAGACTTAATTACAGTTTTGGCTTTCCCAGAAGTGGAATCTTAAACCAGTCAATCAGGAATTACCTGATCAGCACTAGTCAGGTCATCTGCTCCATAAACCTTTGACATCCCCCCAAAGAAACTAACCTTGCAATAACCAATCCCCTTTTGCCTAGTTCTTCCTTGTTCCTGCTCCCTTCTGCCTATTAAATCTCTTGCCCTGTACAGCTCTTCAGAGCTCTTTTCTATCTGCTCAATTAGATGCTACCTGATTCATAATTGCTGAATAAAGCCATTAAGAGCTTTAAAATTTACTACGTTGAATTTTGTTTTTTAACACTGCCAATGCCTTGATTTTAGAACTTCTGACCTTCAGAACTGTAAGGTAATAAATGTGTGTTATTTCAAGCCACTATGTTTGTGGCGATTTATGGCAGCAACAAGAACAGAATACAGCTCCCTCTCCCTGAAGGGGGCGCACTCCTGACAGGCGTGTTCAGCATGGTCTCCGGAGTTCCCCCCAGGCTGGAATTCCAGTTGCCCACCATCATAAATGATTCATGCTCTCTGTATGAGCTGCCTTCCCCTCCCTGTCCCACTGCCTCGTTCCTCTTCAGGTGCTTTCTAGAATCCTCTCTCAAGCAGATCACTTGCCCAAACCAAACCAAGTCCCCTCCGTCCCCATTTTCTCTCTCACCACCCCTCTCCTCTGCCCTCCCAGCCCCTATCACAACTGTAACTCCGTGTCTTCCCACCAGGACTGTCAGCCCCACAGAGGCAAGGCTGTGTACATCCTGTTTACCACGTGTCTCTGGGGCCTGGTACAGGCCTTGGTGTGCTGAATATGCTGGGTAAATGTTTGTTGAGTGACTGACTGAATAAATCAGCTTTTTAGAGGAAGAGCATCCTCCTGCAGGTACAAGTCACTCACGCTTCCAGCAGCTTTCTAACTAGTCCTTGGGAGCTGTTTTAATGGAGCCCAAGTTCCCGCTACAGTTAGCAGCCTCTGTGTGCATGCAAATAATGGAGGTGTCAAAATACACCCAGGGAGTTTGTTCTCCTAAATAGATTTAATGTGCCCCCTGCAACCAGCACCTGCATGTACAAATCAGGCTTCCTGACCTCAAAGGCACCCAGGCAGACTCACCGCAGCTCCTGATGAGGGCCCTCAGACAGAGGCTGACTCTGCCACTGGCTCACCATGAACTCTTGGGGAAATCTTATAGAGGCAGCCAGTGGTTCCTCACCTCCATGCCTTTGTCCAGGTGGGGCCCCCCCCCCTCCACCTGGAATTCCTTCTGTGCATCTGGAAAACAAGGGTGTGTCTTTACAGACGCACCTCGAGCAGGGGCTCTCTAGGCCTTGCTTACTTTCCTTTTTTTGGACAACCACTGAGCCCCGATGTCCAGCTCCTCTGACACTTACTGATTCGGGTGTCTTGGCCCCCACCCTGGGGCAGGAACCCTATCCATTCTTCCCCATTCCCCAATGCTTGGCACACAGTAGGTGCCCAATGCTTGCTGACATGTAGTTTCCCCTCCTTAGCTATAAGCCTGAGAGGCCTGAAGGCTCACCTCTTATCTCAGTCCCACAGTGGGTGCCAAATTCCAGCAACTGGCCACAGCTGGAGCCTAATCTTGAAAGTCCAAAGCAAAGGGCTGGGAAGATTTCAAGATGTCTCTAGAAGGAGAGAAAGGAGACGGGGAGGAAGGGCCAAGAGGCTGTTGACTCCTGCATAGGACTTCTCCTCTCAGCCACACTCCTTGCCCTGCCCTTCAGGGCTTTCCACGGCTTTTGGCTTTCTGCTTGCTGACCTTCCCTACCTCATCTCCTACCACATCCCAACTTTCCCTCCTCGTCCCAGCCTTAGCAAACCAGTCAACAGTTCCTCATCATCCTCTACACCTTTGTGCATGCTGGTCCCTCTGCCTGGAACACCATTCCCCTCTTTCTGTCCCTAGAAAACACATGTTCAGCTAATGCCCAGCTAAAATGTCCCCTGCTCCAGGAAGTACCTCTGTTTTCGGCCTGTCTCTGACCCTGGGCAATCATTCTGGGTTCATCCCCATTGGACAGAGAGGTCCTTCAAGGTGGGGACTGTGTCTTCCACGCTCGTAGTCTGCCAGCACCCAGTACCAGCAGCCCATTGGTGCTACATGCCTTAAACTCCTGAGCCTCAGTTTCCTCAATTGGAGAGTGGGGTCATCATGACAAGCACCCCGCATTGTGAGGAAGAGGAAATGATCGAAGTGCAGGAAATTCCACATGGAAGATGCCCAAGGCAGGAGAAGTGACTGGCCACCACTCATAGCAGCCTGGGAGGCCAAAGCAGGGACAAACCCCACCTGAAGAGGGTGAGAATGTCACCTGTGGGCATCAGGGAACAAAAGGCAACAAGTAGAAGTGAAGACCACGGTCATTTACTCCTCAAACCCACCTTCCTCTCCTGTCATCCCCCTGACCCTGTGGAGTGGTCCCTGCCAGGTTAGCATTGACTGACCTCATACCACACCCATCAAGACACCAAAAGGGAATCTTGTCCCCAGCCAGGGGCCAGCTGTCTTCATAGAAGTCACGAGGCTCCACACAGGCGAAAGCTGAGCTGGGAGTAGCTGAGGCTCCCACTCCCTGCCCTCAACCCAGCCAAGGCTGAGACAGACTAGGGCAAGGCAGCCCAGTTCCCAAGGGCCGCCTGGGGCCAGGAGCTTCCAGACATCATCCCAAATCCCCACACCTTGAGCATCCATCCTCACTCTAGAGATGGGGAAACTGAGGCAGAGTGCCCAAGCTTTCACAGCTAGTAAGTGGGCAAGTCAGGATTCAAACCCATGTCTAGGATATCTTGACCCTCCTGGCTTCCGAACCTAGGTCAGTTTCTGCTGGTGGTGTTTTTAGCGTGGGGACCCCCTCCCCCACCCCCATGTTCAGACTATTTGCAATGAGGAGGACTTTGAGAAACAGCGTATAAGGATGTGTGTTCTCATTCAAGGTCTCTGAGTATCATCTCCACCGAGGGTCCAAGGGCTCCTCCTCTAGGGAGCCCAGCTGAGCCACCCACATAACTCATGGCCTGGACAGAAGGGACATGTCCCAGATGTTGAGGCCCTGTTGGCCCCACTGCTGCCTCAGGAGATCAGGACAAGGCCCAAATCCACCCTCCCACCCAGCGGCCTGCATTTACTGAGTGCCTACTGTGGTCGCTGCCCAGGGAGTAGCTTTCTGTCACCTCCTCACATGTGCCCTTTGTGGTCCCACCTCCCAGCCTTTACGCTCACGGGTCCTACCTCATCATCCCAGAAAACATCTGTGAGCCCCTATTGCCTCCCTTCTGTCCTCAGGGACAGAGCAAGGTACAAACGGACATAGTCTCTGCCCTATGATCACGTGGAGGAGGCAGACAATACCCAGGTAAGCAAACCAGCCATTAAATATGTAAAGATTGCATGAGGCATGGGAGAAATGAACTGAGCACCGTGTAGAGCGTGCAGCACATGGGGCAGTGGTGGGGTGGGGGTGGGGCCTCCTGGAGGAGGGGGCCCCTGAGCTGAGAGCTTAGAGACGAGAAGGACCCTCCAGTCAAAAGTCTGGGAGAAGAGCGTGGCTTAGGGGAATAGAGCCAGAGAAGGAGTTGCCCAGCCCCTGCCAGAGAGGGGGGCTCCATCAGCATCAGTCTCGTTATGCCTGACCTTCCGCCATTTGACCACACCGTCCTGCAGCAGCTGGTCTCATAGGGCAGAGGCCTTTACAATTTACAAGGCATGTCCTTACACAGGACCTGCTTGGTTCCTCACATCCACCCTGAGGGGCACAGACGAGGAAACTGAGGCTGAGAGAGAAGAATGCCGTCCGAGATCATCACGCAGCAAGGTGTCCCCCTCCTAGCCCAAGCCCCTGCCCCTCTCCACCTGCCTCTCCACGTTGCCCAGGAGGCGGCGGCAGGAGAATCCCTGCCCGCACCCCCTCCGGAGCCCACCAGCCTCCGGGGAGGGGAGGCGGCACTGCACCAACCCATATATAACCCACTCCACGTGCCTTCCCTGCATTAATAAATGGGGAGCCAAGGGGTCATAAATCCTGGGGCTGCCAATGTCCCCGGGACCAGCTCTTTCTCTGGCCACGCACTAGTACTTTTTACAACCCATTAATTAGTCCCTCTAATAAAGTTTGACAAAATGATAACTTGCCCATGAAAAGTGTTGTAATAAATACATTTTCCCTAACTTTCAACCATTCGAGCATGGCCGCCTCATAAACCCTCCACCATGGTTCACTGCCTTATTGTCTCTCTATATTTCTCTATCACCATGGAAGTTCGGGGCCTGGGGCCTTACAGACTCAGGATAGACCTGGGCCTGACTCCTGGTACCCAGCACCTCCAGGGAGACAAATGGTCCTTCCCCTGCTCACAGACCTGCAATGGCGCCCGCCATCCAGGACAGCAATTCCCAAGCTCCAGCCCCATTTTTCTGAGTTCTGCTTTATCCACATGGCACCGAAGGAACAGTGTCTGGATGTAATGTCTTCTTCAAATCAAGTAACTTAAATAAATTTATTTTGCAAGAAAACATATCATCATTACAGAAAACCAGAAACGCTGTATACCCAGCCCTGAAAAGGAAATACAAGAGGAAAAAATTGATGTCACTGAGTTTCAGACAACGGATACTATTCGCCTAATGCTCTGAGCCGGAAGTCTGCCTTCTCTCTCTCTTTCTTGCAAAGAGTGGTCAGCTAGGGCTGGAGAGGAGTTAAAGACACATCGGCATCGAGTGGAGACTTTCTCCTTGGTGCAGACAGAGGGTCTGAAAGTGGAGGTCAAAAAGAACCATCTTCTTCCTTGGAGGGTCTCTGTGGTTGAACACCACATCCCCGTACGCCGCCCAAGCAGCTGGGGTGGCACCCAGGTGGGCCTGAGGTTGGAAACCGGTGGCCCCATCTGGAAGCCCAGGTGCATCACCAGCCCACTGTGTTTCAGACCAGTAACATGAGACCCGGCTCTTCACATTTCACAGAAAGTCGAGAGAACAACCATTGTTCGTATGACAGAGTAAGAACCCCAAGGTTGGTGTGTGGGGAGCAGGCTGGAGTAGTATCAGGTTCACTCTCACCCACCCCCCAGATCATTTAGGCCTCCCCCTCTCCCCACATAGGGGGGTTTAGAGCTGCTTGACATCTGATCAGCAGTGACCCCGACCGGCCAGGGTTCCCAGATCCCAGGCCCGGGATCTCTTAAGCCCTCAACCCTGCCCCCCACACCACTCATGCCTGGGAGACCAGGTCACCTCCCCATGATCTGCATCAGGGATCCCAGCATTTGTCACATCACGTCACCTAATGTAATGACTGGGACGCGGGGCTATTATTTTCCGTCTATTCCAGCGCGTTACTCCGCACAGAGGAGGGGATCAACTAGCGTTGCCTGAGTGACGGACTGAGTAAGAACTGGGATGTCTGATGACTAGTTGTTCTCCTTTCACACATGAGCAAAGCAAGGCCCAAGAGGAAGAATGGCGATGAGACCAACACCCCAGGGAGCCTGGAGCCGAGCTGGAACCCCACACTGTTGCCCCGACCCCTGCCCAGTGCCCCTTCTTCTTCAGCCACACAAACCACCAGGGACATGTTGGCTCTAATCACTGCCCATCCCTCGGGACTCAGCCCCCTTGAGCCCACCTGGAACAGGCAGGGGCTTCCTGCTTCTGTGCCAACCTCAGAAATTTGCAAATCCATCCAACCAACACTGCTCATTGGTAAACCACAGTTGCTGACACAGGGAGCCCGGCCCTAGGCCCAGGCCCCTGCTGGTCACAACGGTGGCCTTGAACTCTGTGGGCCATGCTGACAGAGGGCACCCTGCCCATGCCTGCTCCAAGTGCCTCAGGAGGTACTGCCTACTTATCACAACCAATCCTCTCAATAATCCTTCGAGGATGGGAGGATTGTGACCATTGAACAGGTAGACAAACTGAGGTTTCAAGAAATGAAAGTGCTGGGCTCAGCCCTAAGCACCCTGGTCCTCACCTCGGAAGGGTAACTAACCCTCAGGGTTGGCCCTGTTCCCAGGCTATGGCGTGCGAGGAGTGGCTTGTCTGCCACCCAGTGCCTAAAATCCCACCGCTAGCCTCACCCATGTGGGATAAAGCAATGTATTGCCTGAAGGCCTCTGTACAGTAGAAACAAAGGGAACCTAGTACAGTAGAAGAGCACTGGATTAGGAGTGAAAAGACCCGGATTCTAGCAGTAGTTGCGCTCTCAACTATGACCTTGGCTGAGTCCATCCCTTTATCCCCACCCTCACCCTGGCCCCAGTCTTCCAGGAAAAGAGACAAAGGAGGGGGTGGGACTAGACCATGGCTTCCCACGGCGAGGGGGTGCACTGAGAGATGATGTTAGGAGGGTTCATGGACCCATCTTTAAGAATCAGCTAATGAAAGCATCGTCTCCTTTCTGATCACTTTCCTGATTACTAACTAGAAGACCGTCTTGGATTGGAGGTGTGTTTCACACCTCCCCTTTGGCAGCCTCCCTTTGTAACAAAGAACAAGCAGACCTCAGGCTCAGAGCAGCACCTGGCTGGATTCTCACAAAATCGCTCTGCTCTGCTCGCATTGCATTTGGGTTTAAGAATATCATCTATTTAGGGCAAGTGAAACGCACTTCCCATTTATGACAGCGGTATAAAATGTCCTTTTTAGGGATACTCCTTTAACTTCAAAGAAGGAGCTGAAAAAAGAAAAAAAGCATTGAATAAATGTGAGTGTTCGTGGAAGTGAAATTGGGAAAACTTGCAAAATGGAAGGTGTATGGTAGATGTGGGGAGGGCCCTGCCGAGGGGCTCTCTTGGGGCACATGGGGGCTGCTGACTCACTAACAACAACCCCTCACTTCACAGTTTACAAAAGCCCTTTCCAAGCACCCCCTTATTTGATGCATTCTATACCTAGTGACCTCACTTTACAGGGCCTTCCTTGCCCACAGCCACATCCTATAAGAATCCCAGCTGCTGATCACGGGTAGTGATGGGCATTTCATAGGCACCGAGGAGCCTGAGAGGAGGGCATGACATGAGCCCCATCTGCCACAGGAGGAAACCGAGGCTCCGAGAGGCCAAGGGCCTTCCCCAGTCATAAAACAGTGTGTGTGTCTCCTCTGGCTGCTGTAACACAAACTTGGTGGCTTAAAACAGCAGAAACTCATCCTCTCATGGTTCCAGAAGCCAGAAGTCTAAAATCAAGGTGTTGATAGAGTCAAAGCCTCTACAAAAGAAACTATTTCTTGCGCCTCCCAACTGCTGGTGGCTGCAGGCACTCTGTGGCTTGTGGCTTCATAGCTCCAATCTCCTTCTGTCTTCATGTGGCCTTCCTCCTGTGTCACCTCTCCTTCTTCTAGGGACACTGTCATTGGATTAAAGGCCCACCCTAATCCAAGTTGATCTCCTCTCGAGATTCTTCTCTTAATTACATCTGCAAAGACTTTTTCAAATAATCACATTCACAGGTTCTGGGACATCTTTTGTGGGGACCACCATTGACGCTGAGAACGCAGCCTCCTGGCTTTCTCCACTCTACACACAGGCACACACCAAAGCCCACCTCCCCTGCCCGTGCCACCATGGGCTGCCAGGCCCATCGCCTTCATACCAGGGACAGTGAGTACCTGGGGCAGTGGAGCCAGCTCTCAGGGCCACCCTGGCCCTCCACGGGCCACGCTGCCATTTAATTAGGACAGAAGACTGAACTCTGCTCAATGATACCAGCGTCAACCCACCCATCTGCCTGGGGACCCATCTCTTTGAGGAAATTTATGGCCATAATTTAGTGGTGAATTATGGCTGTTGGCACCTGAACTGCGAGAATTGCCCAGGCCCATTAAACCCACCCGCTAACGCCCCTCGATTCCAGAGCCACCCTCACAGAGCCTGTAAAACAGGGGGTGGCAGAGAATGGGGGCCCCATGGGACCTGCGGAGCCCCGAGGACTATAGCAGCATCCAAGGCTGGGGAGCAGAGGACTGGGTTCCTGTCCAAGGGCTGGCTGGCTGGGTGAGCTGTGGTGGGTCCCATGCCCACCCTGGGTGCCAGTGTAGTGCGTGGAGCCACAGCATCTAGGAGATGGTTAGAAACGCAGAAATGTGGGACCCCACACTGAAAGCAGACCTGTAGGTTAGCAGCCTGCTGCCCAGGATGTGTGGACACGGTCATGTTTCACAAGCGCTGGCAGAAAGCACAGGTCAGAGCAGAAGCCCAGCACACCTGTGAATCCAGACCTCCTCACGTCCCCCACCCAGCCTACACACATGTTCACAGCCCCTGCCACACTCATGACCACACACCCGTCTCTGTCCCACCCCCAAAGAGACACACTACTCTCTACTCTCCACCCAGGTGCACACATACCCCACTTTACATAAGCATGGAAACACGCACTCCAGGCTGTCCACACACAACACACACTTATGCACATACCTGTGCACAACCTGTACCCCACTCCTGAGTGTATCCCTGATAGGGGAATTTCAGGCAGCTGAGAAAGACAGTTTGAGGCTCCTCTCACATGCATTCATCCATTCGGCAAGTGTTTACTCGCCAATCAGATGTGTATCAGGTGCCCGCATGCGAAAATGGAAGTGCAGATGAGGATGGAGGAGTCCTTGGCCTCAGCTCAGGGTCACGAGGTAGTCTGCTTAACACAATAACAGATAGACATGCACAGTGATGGGGGAGGGGTGGGGCAGAGAGAGGCGAGAGCAACTCAGCCTATGGGGAAAAGGCAGACCAGAGAGACTGCCCAGAGAAAGAGACCTGAGCTGGAGCTCAGCAGATGAGCAGGAACGTCCTTGGCAGACAGAGTGAGGAAGGGCATTCCTGGCAGAGGCAACAGCAGGAACAAAGGCTGAAGGCATAAACCGATAGCCCAAAGCAGACAAAGGGGTAGGGTGTATGCTGGGGCCTCATGGAACTCAAGGCTCCTGAATAGGACCAGAGCCTTCCTGTCTGTCCTCTGCCAGCACCCCAGCCAGGCCCCCTCCACCTCTCCCTTGGACCCCAGAGGCAACCTCCTTGCAGAGCTTTTTGCTAGACTCCCTCTAGACCCACTCACCTCCCTCACAACCACAGGACCCTTCCTAACCTGGAAGTGTGATCATATCACCCTTTGCATAAGCCCGGCCTTGGCTCCCTAATGCCTTCACACTAATGACCAAACTTTCCAGGCCCCTCAAGACCTGGCTCCCTCTTGTAAACAGTTGCATCTGCTATACTGTTTCCACCGCCCCCAGAGCATGCCTCACTACCACATACCTCCTTTCCTCGGAAGGTGCTGTTCCTTCTGGCAGAGAGGCCCCTTCCCAACCCCTTCTCCATCTGTCGAACTCCTACTCATCCTGCAAAACCCATCCTGCCAAAGGTCTCCTCATCCATGATGCCGCCCTGACCGTTCAGCCTGAGGGATTATTAGGAAGGGAGCAATAATAATAATAATTAAGCCTCAGATTTCAGGTCTTTCGTGGTTTCTTGGCAATTCAGGCTCTAGGACAAGACAGGGCAGGAATGAGCTCCAAAGTTCAAAAAACATGCGCAACATGACTCCAAAACTTTTTGTGGTTTTTTCTTTCTTTCTTTTTTTAAATTTAGAGCTTCGTGGATCAGAGGTTAAGAAGCTCAAAACATGTTCTGTGATAACCTTTCTTAGTGCCATGAAGGCAGCCAAACTGATTTCATTTTTTTATTTCCTCAGACCTGAGCGTTTAAAAAGTTTAGGATCAAGGAAATCCTATTTCACGAAGATGGTAAATACATAAAACCCACTGCCCTGAGGCCTTGCCTAGATTGAAGAGATAAATAATAGCAACAGCAATAATGATAACAATAGGCAATAGGCTTCTTGACGGGGTGAGATGGACAAGGCCTCTGACCCCAAGAGAGGCTGTTCAAATCCACATAAAACAGCCTCAAACCAGTGAGGCAGGAGGCCATGAGCTGAACGGGGGGGTGGGGAGAGTCCAGAGGCTGCTGGAAGGGGCTGTGGCAATCCAGGAAGACTTCCTGGAGGAGAGCAGTCTCTCCTCCCCCTGCCTCTGTGAACTCCACTCCCTCCTCGGACAACAGACAGGACTTCTGTCTGCCTGGCTAGGGCCTGGGCTTGGGTTTATTGGCTCCTACTCCACATACATCACCCTCTGTAGCTATTTTCAGTCTCCTGAGCTGAATCGAGGTAAAGATGCACTCAAAAGTGAAGTTCCAAATTAGGTTGTTTGGAATTCCTACCTGGTGCAATTAACGGATCCCAAACATTTAATTATGTTTCCCACGGCCAGTGTACACAGAAGCTTATCGACCCACCTAAGGCTGCCAATTATGGAGGCACTGTGGAGTGACACAGGGAGGTGACGGGGGCTTTGGGCGCCAGCAGCAGGGGGTGGGGGTTGGTTCTGGGGATAGCTCACTGAACAAGGCTTTGCACAGACCCATGTGCCCGTCCTTGGGATGTGACACCAGCAGGCTCAAGCCAGATGGAGCTGGACACTCAAACCCAGAGAACAGGAAGTCGCTAGACTATTTCACTTGTGAGGGGCAAGTAGCCTGATACATGTGTGTGCTATTGTATGAGCACTACAATGTGAGGTGTGTGTGTGTGTGTGTGTGTGTGTGTGTGTGTGTGTGTGTAGAAGACATGACTGCAAGTGCAGGTGCGTGCAGGGGCATGACCACGAGGGTGGATATTTGAAGGTGTGAGTGTTTATGTTTGTGTCTGAGAGCTAGATGTTCTCATGAGCATGGGTGGATGTAGGTGTGGACCAGGTTGAGTGTGGAAATGTGTGCAAAAGTAAAAGTGTGTGTGTGAGTGGGGGGGCAGTGAGAAAGTGAGCGTGTAGATGAGATCAGCTGTGAGGGAGTGTGTTTCTGAGTGGGATGGATGGGGCCCAGTGCAAGGGCACATGTGTATAACTGAGGGCATGAGTGTGAACAAAGAGAGCGTGTGGCTAGATCATGTGTGTGATGGGCATAGGTGGGGGGTGACTGGTGCTGTGAGTGGGTACTGGTGAGAGCGGGTGTGTTAATGAAGAGGGTCCTATGTGAGGATGTGGAGGTACACGGCCCACTATTCTTAGGCAGAGATTTTCCCTGTCCCTCCCTGCAGAACGATCACGCTTCCATGACATCCCTCATGGCCATGGGACTTGCTCTGGACAATAAAATGTGAAACACCATATGTCATTTTCGGGTGGAGTGCTAAGCACCAGTGCGTGGTCCTCTGTCTCCTTTTCCTCTGCTATGACCACAGGAAGAGAGGGCCTGGGTCATCAGCCTGGCAGGGGGGACATGGGGGAACTGGAGCCCTAGCCCAGCCATGATGGCGATAGCGTGTGCGCAGGAAACAAACAAGCCCTTAATGCTATGCAGTGATGAGGTTTGGGGCTGCTTGTTTCTGCAGCATAACCCAGCCCACGCTGACTGATACAGAGACTGTATCCGTGTGAGCGAGGGGATGTGGGAGTGTTCGGAAGTGAATGAGCGAGGTAGTGTACGTGTGAGGGAAACCTCTACTGCCACATGGTGTGGGTATTTGGGGATGCTTGTTACTGGGGCATAACCCAGCCCGCACTGACCGACACAGGGGCTGTGTGTCTTTGGGAGGTGAGGGGAGAATACATGTGTGAATGAAAGTATACATGTGAGTGTGTCAGGACGTCTGTGAATGAGTGAGGTTGTGAGTGAGGAAAGGAGGGAGGTCTGAGAGAGGTGTTAGAGGACTGTGAGGGGTCACCTTGCACCTGCTCTGTGAGCAGGGCCCCACCCAGGTGGGTGGTCGTGCTTGGCTCCCTCATGCTGCCCACACCGGATGCCAGGGCACCTGCACTCCTTCCTCTTGACCACCAAAACTCCTCTCAAATCTCTCAGCTCTTCTCCCCCATCCCACTGCCCCCTCTCTACTGCCAGCCACTATTACCTCTATCTGGATGCGCACCTGCCTCCTTGTCCAACTGTACCCCAACCCCAGGTGGATCCCCATGGCCCCATTTCCCTCCTTCTCATGGCTCAACTCACCCTCAGCCTCCTGTCACTCTCGGAGCTCCTGCCCACTGGTCCGCCACTCAAACCTGTCAGAGAGCTTATGCTTCCTCTCCCCTCAGGCCCTTTTCATAGGCTGTTCCCTCCTCCCAGAATGCTTGTCCCTTATGCTCTTCACCTAGTTCAGGTCTCAGCGGCCACTTCCCCAGGGAAGCCCTCCCTGATACACTCGCATCACTCCACATGTCTCTCTTTGGAAGCACCATGTGCTTACTCCATGAACATTGTCTCTCCCAGTAGTCTGAGAGTTCCTGGTTGGGAGTGAGGAGTAGGGAGGCTGGGATCTGTTCTCATTCACCACTGTGTGCCTAATCCTGGCACTGTGCCTGGCACTCCGTAGGCATTCAATAAATGTTTGTGAATGAGTTAGTGAGTGGGGAAGCCTCTCCATCTTTTCTGCATGTCCCAGTGGCAGGCTGGTGCTTGGGCCCCCAGGGTGACTAGCAATGAATGAGCCCCTCCATCTAATGCTGAACAGAAGCTACCATCTGTGTTAGTCTCCTTCATGGGGACAGAAGATCAGCTTGAATTCCTCATGGGGCAGCTTTACGTAGCACAGCAGGACACCCAGGTCTCTCCCAGGGGCCGGTTCAATGTAGGCAACCTTTCCAAAGTCCCTGCAATGGACCAGGCTCTCTGCAGGGCACCAGGAGACAGAGGCTAGGACACCTGCAGCCTCACCTTCAAGGAGACAGAGGGCTCTGATGGAGGAGAGGGCCTGCAGGACCCAGGCAAAGAGCAGGGCTGTCTGGCTGCCACCAGCAGGGCAGGCTTGGCGAGGATGGCATCACTCTAACTATAATAGACCTAGAAAGATAGGATGGATTGTAGCACAGGCCTATGGGGACTGAGAGGGGTGGGGTGTGGAGGGTTCTCCAGGTGGAGGGTACAGCATGAGCAAGAAGTGGGAGGCAAGAAACTCTGACCTACTTGAATTGAAGTTCCATCAGTGCAGAGACCATATCTATTATTCACCATGATAATTCCAGAGCTGAGCACAGTGCCTAACACATAGTAGGTGCTCAATAAAGATGATTCTTCCTTAGGGGTCATCCTCCCACCTCCTTCAATCTGTGAAGTTTGAGAAAGACTTATCCTGTTCCCCAGCTCTTTTAAGGGCACATGACCTAGGCTTGGCCAATCAAAGTACTCCATCCCCTGGTCTTGTTTTGATTGGTTCATCAACATGCATGTGACCCACGTGCAAACAGTGACAATGAGCACCGAAACTTGTGCAGGAGCTATTGGGAAAGAGGGTTTTTGTTGTTTTGTTTTCTCTTTCTTTTTTTCTTTTTTCTGCTACAGTTCTGATTAGAAACATATAGTTCTGGAGTTGTCCAGGGTTCCATAGGTAGAGCTTGCCTGAAAGAGGAAGTGGGGCCAGGAGAAACCAAGAACTGGTGATTTTTTTTAAGCACCTGGATCCAGCCATGCCTGAAGGCACTGCTAAATTTGTTGGTGCCCAGCACGTAGTAGATGCTATACAAGTTATTAGCAGCCCAGCCTGCCTCATAGTGAGTTCTTGGCAATGTTAGTTCCTTCCTTCCTTCCTTCCTGTCTTACCCCTGAAAACATTTTAGTGTTATTACCATCCCTATTTCTGTCACAAATGTTTCAAAATGCATTGCGAGACCCCCATTCAGGGCACGAGCAGGATGTATTCAAGGTGGAATGTCTCTTGGAACATTTTGCCATCAAGCTGTTCTTCCCCCCTGAAGACACTCAGGGGACAAGACAGATGCCAAGAATAATGAGGCCCAGAATCGCCATGATCTCTGCCTGGCAAATACACAGCTGCCAGTCATTCGGGCCTTGGGACAGCCACAAGGGGTGTGAGGAGCCCCAGGGGTATTCAGGTGCTGGGCACCTTTCCATGAGGCCAATGGTGGGGGCTGGGGTTCGAGAGCTGAGGACAAGGTAGTCAGGCTGTGAGTGCATTTAGTGAATACCTGCTGGATGCTAGGTCTATGCTGGGAGTATAGGGGTGAATAACACACACAGGCCCTGCCTTCGTTCAATGCTGGCAAAGAAAAGACAAAAAAGTCAGTAGTGGGCAGTTCCAACTCAGTGGAAATAGTGACAGAGAGAAAGGAATCTGGGGGAACTGGGGTGAGGGGACGGTTCTGACCTGGCTAGATATGGGAAGGAACAGAGAAGGCTTCTTGGGGTTGTCTGTGGATTGAGTTGAGCCTTAACAGATGAGGAGAAATTTTGTGTCGGGTGTGAAGGGAAGTTCCACGCAAAGGAACAAAGTATGGAATCTCCCCAGAGCACGGGGTGGGATGGGATTGGGAGGTTCTAAGTGCAGCAGGGGCCTTACAGACCATGCTAATGGGTTCTGGCTTTGGATTAAGGCACCGGGGAGCCATGGGAGGGCGTTGAGCAAAGGCACGGCCTAATTCGATTTAAGTTTAAGAAAAACCTCTCTAGCCACAGTAGGACAACATAGAAGAAGAAATCCTGGAGGCTGTTAGACTTGTTCATATGAGTAATGCCGTGGCCGGGACTGATGCAAGAGATTTCAGGAGCCTTTGGAATAAAATCAGAGGCCGGGTGGAGAAGGAAATCCAGGGAAAGGATTTCAAGTTCAAGGCCTTGCCTCCTGTGGCCAGGCTGTAGTTTCCTTCTCTAAAAATAGGGCTTAATCATACAGGCATGCACCGCCTAACATTTCGCTCGACGAAGGACCACACATACGATGATGGTCCCATAGAATTATAGCTGAAAAAATCCCCATTGCCTAGTGACATTGGCACTGTCATAATATCATAGGGCAACATATTACTCACATGTCTGGGGTGATGCTGGTGTAAACAAACCTACTGTGCTGCCAGTAGTACAAAAGTATAACACGTACAATTATGCAAGGTACATAATACTTGATAATGATAATAAACGACTGTGCTACTGGCTTATGTACTTACGATACTATGCTTTTTATCACTATTTTAGAGTGTACTGTCTACTTATAAAAACATCTTTGCTGTAAAACAGTTTGCCCTGTTACACTAGCAGCAGCCTCGTGTATCTTGTGTTGACCGCATCTTTTAATTATATCATACTCTCTTGTGCTTGATTTAATCTCGTGTGGTTTTATAAATTTAGTGTAGCCTAAGTGTGCAGGGTTTATAAAGTCTACCGCAGTGGACAGTCATGTCCCAGGCCTTTACACTCACTCACCACTCACTCACTGACTCACCCAGAGCAACTTCCAGTCCTGTAAGCTCCGTTCATGGTAAGTGCCCTATACAGGTGTATCATTTTTTTAATCTTTTATACTGTATTTTTCCTGTACCTTTTCTATGTTTAGATATGTCTAAATACACACATTCTTACCATTGTGTTATAATTGCCTACAATATTCAGTACAGTACAGTAATATACTGTACAAGCTTGTAGCCCAAGAGCAACAGGCTCTACCATGCCACGCAGCCTAGATGTGTAGTAGGCTCTACCATCTAGGCTTGTGTAAGTGCACTCTACAATGTTTTCACAACGACAGAATCACCTGTGATGCATTACTCAGCACACATCCCCGTCACTGAGCAGCTCATGGCTGTATCTGCCCAGCCGAATTCAGAGGATTGGCATGAAAAACAAATCAGATGGTGACCGGGAAAGTGCCTGGAAAAATATAAAGCAGAAGTAGGCAAAATTTCTCTGTAAACGGCCCAGACAGTTAATATTTTAGGCTTTGAGGACCATAAAGTCTCTGTCACTTATAGCACAAAAGCAGCCACAGACGACACATAAATGACAATAAGGGCGTGGCTGTGGTCCAATAAAACTTTATTTCTTGGCCTGTATAGTTTGCCAACTCCTGGTTTAAAGTGACAGGCAGATGCCAAGCCTTCCTTCTTATCACCCCTGACATGTCCTCTTTCTTAGCTCTTCTTACTGAAAGAAAGCTCTTCCCACTTTCTTTATCTCCATAGCCCAGAGGAAAAAGAATGTTCTTCCCCCTGGGCACCCATTTTATAGATGAGGAAAACTAGCACACACACACACACAAAGGAGAAAGACTTGAACTTAGTGGGTGTTTTTTTAAACTACTTATTAGATCAACGAATGAGCATGGAGATCCAATCCATGAATAGCACTCGTGCCGAAAATCGCCAATCCCATAACCTTGGCAGACATGACTAATCAATTCCAGCATGCTTTTCCATGAAGCTTGGATTTGGCTTCTATATTCCCATAGGAGGCAGCCACCCCCAATCAATATCAACACATAAGCAGAAGTGGGATTTAGTTCAACCTACCTATTTTGTAGAGGAGGCAATGGAAGCAAAGGAAGGTCTCATAAGGAGTCTATGTGGACCAGCTGGTGCCTGCTTCACCGGCCTCTCCAGCAGCTCCAGCTGGGCAGGCAGGGGGGTGCCAGGGAGGAGCACAGCTGGGAGGCTGGCATGGGCTCATCGCAGCACTTCCCTGCCCATCCACTCCATGATCGCCACTGAGGCGACATCCCTTCTGTTCTCCGCCCGCCTGCTCCCCACAGCTGCTCTTTTGAAAGCCCTGCATGGGAAGCTGTTGATGCGTCTCTCTGTTCCCTTTTCAGACCATTGTCCTCTCATTGGCGCCAGCCGTGTTCTTCTCTTGGCCGCTTAATTAACAGTATTATTAATGCCGGGAGGGAAGAATCACACAGACCCTTTCTCATAGCAACTCACACTCGGGACTACAAGCTGCAACCAGACAGGAAGCAAGGGCTGGTGCCAGAGGAGGCCCTCCTCCCCGCCTCCGGGGCCCTTCACTTGCCAATGCCCAGCTGGGCCAATTGGCCCCATCTCCCCGGACAGCCATGGAGGGCCTGCAAGGGAAGAGTCTGGGAGGAGATGGCTTGCAGCAAACCTGTCTAGAGCTACCCATGTCTGATTGATAAACCTGCTCTGAGTACTGGGTTCAGTTAAGTCTTTGGGGAGAGACGGTAGAGCCCCAGCCCTAGGATGAGCTCAGAACCCAACAGCCATGTCCTTACCACCTCCACACAGAGAAGAAACAGAAGTAGATGACAACATGCCCAAGAGCTGTGTGACCTCGGACCAACACACCACTGCGTCTGGGCTCAATTTCTGCTGTGTAAAGAGTGCTTACAATGCACTAGGTCCTGGGCTTTGCCCCCTGGTACATTATCTCACCTATTCCCTGTTCCGGTAACCTGCTACATAACAGATCACCCCAAAACAAGACACCAACAATCATTTAGTTTGCGTATGAATCTGTCATTTTTTGTGGGACTCAGCAGGAATGGCTTAGCTCTGCTCTACACAGCATCTGCGGAGGCAGATCAACCATGGAGGGAAGGATCAACTTCCAAATTAGTTCATTCTTATGGCTGGCAGGTTGCTCGCGGCTGTGGGTGGGAGCTTAGCTGGAGGGTCTCCATTCGTCTCCATAGACTGCTTGGGTTTCCTCACCACATGGTGGCTGGGTTCTCAGAGTGGGCATCCCAGGGGAACCAGACACACGTGCATGGCACTTTTATGACCCAGCTTTGGAAAGCATAGCATCACCTTCACTGTACTCTGTTGGCTGAGGCAATCACAAATGCCTACCCAGGGTTAAGGGGGAGGGCACTTGGGTTGCACCTCTGTATGTGGGAGAGGCAGGGTTCTACAAGGGAGTGAGGGAGGGGAAATATTTTTGTGACCATCTTTGGAAAATACAAGTTGTCGCGTTCTTCAGAACAAAGGTAGGTACGATCATTATTCCCATTTTACGAATTAAGAAAATGAGCTTCAGAGAAGTTAAATAATTTACCCGAAGTCACACAGCTAAGTGGCTGAGCTTTGAACATGTGAAGTCTAACTTCAAAACTTAGAATTCTCAAGACTTTTTTTTTCTTTATAGCTGCTAAACATTTCTTTCTAATAAAATCTTCCGGGGAAGATTTACAAAAGAGAGGGGGAAAACAAAGTGTGGGGAGAGCAGTGATCACATTTGGTGTTTAGAGGAAGCACTCTGGCCGTGGTATCAATAATGGATTAGGGTGGGGGAGGAGGGGCTGGACTGGAGAGAGCTTGGTCATCCTGGGACGACAGCACCCTCAGCCCTTGGTGCTCAGTGGAGTGAGGAAACAGCACCTGGGACTTCAGTTAGGGGGATGGAGTAGATGGTCAGTTCTGGTTGGGGCCACTGTCCCTGTCACTAGGAAGCTCCCTACAAGGCAGTCCCAGGAACGAGGAGCATGAGATGTGAGAAAGAGTGGATGACTCATCACAGTCCTACGTCAGCCTGAGGCCTCTCCCAGCCTGCCTGCCTGAACGTCACTTCCGGATGCCTGAGGTGTTCCTTACATGGTGGCTTTGACATGAACACGTTTTAACTATAAAAAGAGGGGCTTAAAAATAGCCACCATGTCACAAGGTGTAGGGAAGAAAGACACCCTCTTCCCACCCACCGGAGTGAGGTGGAAAGTCACCTTCGCTTCTCAGGGCTGTGCCCATCCACAACCGACCTCTCTTAGCCACACTGAGCCCAATCTCGGCAACTTCTTGGAGATTTACTGGTGTCCATGCTGGGAAACTTTCCTGCTGCTTTAGGCAAATTATCTCTGTGATAAGTGACATCTACAGCCTTCAGGGGGCCAGCTGGTGATCCAGCAGAGCCTGCAGAGGTCTTGCTGATAGCTTGGCTCTGGACACAGGTGCACCTAGCTCAAATCCGTTCCCTCTCCCTTCCTTGCTGGGTGATCTTGAGCAAGTGATTTGACCTTTCTGGGCCTCAGTTTCCACATCTGTAAAATGGGGTCCATAAGACAGGAAGACCAGAAAGGCATTGGTGAGAGAGGGCTCCTGGAATGCTGGAGCTGGAACCCTCTATGTCCACCACACAGGTCCTGCAAGTGCCCACTTCCCATCAAGACGCTCGGCAGAACGTGGCCCATGGGGACAGCCAGAGAGCCTTCAAGCCGCTTGATTAATGTTCCATTTAGTGCAATAAACAATACCATTACTCAACTCCTGCAAACTCCACTCTGAGTAGGATGGGCAGGCTGGGTGGGCAGGCAGGACAGCCCTTCTGAGTCAGCCCTGCTATTAATTACAGGCACTTAAGCACAGCTCGAGGAACCTACGTCACACCTTCTCAGCTGCGGAAAGGGTGGGTGTCGGGGTTGGACAAAGATGGTGTCTCTTGGTCCTTTGTTACGGCATCCAGCAAAGTCGGCACAGCCAGAGGTGGCTCAAGCAAGACACTCTCTCCCTTCCTCCCCCATGTCACTGCTTGCTCTCTTTGTCACAATAAATCTACCTGACAAAATAATGACATAACCTCAGCGGCATCCAATGCCAAGCGTTTATTGCTCCCATATCTAGAATGGTTGGTTAGGTGGCTCTGCTAACCTTGGCTGGGTTCATTGTCATGTCCAGGGCTCAGCTGGCTGTTGGCAGGTCAAGGCTGGCCTCATCATCTCGGTTCTGTTCCATGTGCCTCTCATCCTCCAGCAAGCTGGCCCAGGCTTCTTCTCTCAGCAGCTGGACAGGGGTGCAAAGAAAGAGGAGAACCTGCAAACCCTCTTTAAAGCCCAGCTTGGAACCAATTTCCGCCACATTCTATTGGCTAACACAGATCATGTGGCCAAACCTGGCTTCACAGGATGGGAAATTGACTCTACCTCTCCACGGAAGGAGTTGTAAAGCCACATTGTAAAGAGGCCTAGATAGAGAAAGAGGTAGGGAGGAGGGATTGAGGGCTTTCTTAATCGGTCTACACCACCAACCCTACAGTATAGAATTGAGAGCACCAGCTTTGGCACAGCACAACATTCTGCCTCTGCCGTTTTCCAGCCGTGTAACCTTCGGTAAGCTATCAACCTCTGTAAGCCCCTATTTCGTCGTCTGCAAAATGGGAATAAAAATGGTATCTACGTCACAGGGCCATCATGAGAACTATAAAAGACAATGTATTTGAAGTGATTGCCTCACAGTAGGTACTCGATATATCTTTGTTCACCATCATCAGCACCACCCTCACAGACCGATAATGAGCGGGGTGAAAACTTGACCTGAGTTTGAATTCTGGTTCTGCCATTTGCCAGTTGTTCGACCTGGAGTGAGTCCCTTGCATCTTCTGCCCCTCGCTTTCCTTATCTGTAAAATGGGGATATTAATAAACGCCGTCTCCAAGGGCGTTGTAGGAGGCAATAACATAATTCCTACGAGAGACTTAGCTCAGTGGCTGGCACAGCATTGAGTTCTCAGGAAATGGGGTTGATTATGATTATTAATATCTGTAAATAGAAATATTAATACCCATCTCCGAGAGCAGCTCTGAGGAACAAGGAGGGTAATGAACCATGGAGGCGCCTTGGAAGCCAGGAAAGGCTGGCATTTATCAACGCTACTTTACGCGTATGAGACAGAAACACAAGTGCAATTAGCTTAAGTAAAACAGGAAGGCTTCTTGGCTCTTGTCACCAAAAATTCTGTGAGGAGAACAGGTGCGAGGCAGGCCTACAGAATGCCAACCTCCCCTGGACGTTTCTTTTGTCTTCATCTGCTTCTCTCTTTGCTGGTCACCTTCTTCCTCTCAGACCAGACTCTCCAGAGAGCAGGGGACACAGTCACAGACACCCCAGGGCTCACCTCTATGGAAAAAAGGAGCTGCCTTCGTATCCAGCCCAAGAGCAGTAATTCTAGGGAAGAGCACTGATTGGCCCAGCGTGGGTCATATGCCCACCTTTAGTCCAAGTACTGCAGTCAGAGGGTGGGGTATTATGATTGACAGCCCCCACCAGAAGTATATGTTGAGAAGAGGAAGAATAAATGCCTGGAAGGAAAAAGAGGTTGGATAAAACCAAAAAGTTGGCTTTGGCGCTGCTTGATACTCTTCAGGTCTGCTTGCCCCATTTGACAGATAGACATGCTTATGTCTAAGCAAGGTCAAGGGACTCACTCAGGTCACTCAGCAGGAAAATAAAACATCACTCCTGACACTAGGTGATCCTGTGTCTCCTGGAGGGAAGAGTCTCTTGTGCCCTGGGCAGCCCTGCTCAGCACTTCGCCCAACCCTGCCAAATGCCCCTGCATCTTGGTCCCTGTCCATGTGTCCCTGCCACACTCACAGGATGAGCTGTGTCATTTGATTACTCACTTCTGGACTGGTTGCCATAGCCCAGTGCTGCCGGCCCATTCCACTGAGTCTTGGAATTGTCAAACATCTCGGAAGCAATCACCCACATAGTTTAGGTCTGGCCAATACAGCCTGCCTTTGTCCAGCATCATTTGCTGGATATTTCAAAAGAAATTGGTTCCATATGAGCCAAATTCCTCCAACGCTCATCTCACATGGGCCGGGGTTTGGCACAAAAGGGCTGAGGGCTGTGGAACGGCTTCTCCTCCTTCCCTGGGGGACAGAGTACAGCCACCAAGGCCAAGGGGACGATGAGCCCCCAGATGAAAGTGCAGCCGGCGCCTTCGAAGTCTAAACCCGTAGGGTCAGGGCAGGACAAAGGCTGGGGATGAGAGAAACCTACGGTCTCAGTGTCCTGCGTGTGGGAGGCACAGCCTCTTCCATCCGCTGCCTGGAAGTAGAAGGCACGAAATCCAGAGCTCGGTGCCCAGGAGTCAGGCCAGCCCGGCACCCCATCCCCACTCTGCCATTCTTTAGCTAGGTGGCCATAGACAACTGATAAATGGGAATAAAAATGTCAATCCCATGGGATTGAGGTTTGATAATAACAGTGAGATGAGGAATATGAAACTAAATGTTAATTGATGGCATTATTTACGCTGCTATTACCACCATATCATCACCACCACCATCAACATCATTACAATCACCACCATCACCATCATCATTGTCATCATTACTATCGTCGCCACCGTCGCCACCATCATCACCAGCACCACCAGCAGCATCGCCATTGTCATCACCATATCATCATCATCACCACTAGGCAAAGCCTAGTTGTTAGGCCAGCGCTGATGTCTTCATCCCCATAAGCCACTGTCTTCTCCGGGTCACTGTCGTCTTTAACCCGGAGCGCTGGTAGAATCTCTTAACTCCCTGCCTGCCTCACTCCCTACAAACCCCTGCTCCTGCTCAAAGCCCTTCCATGACTCCCATCACCCATAGAATAAATCCCAAGCCCTTTCCTATGGCACTGGGGCCGTTCACCTAAGACTCATTCCCGCTTTGTCACCCACCCCTTACAGTTCCAGTCACATCCAATGATTCCCCTCTCTCCCACATACGCCACACTCCCCGATGCCTCCAGTACTAAGGCACCAGCTATTCTCTCTACCCAGAATGTTCCTCCCTGTTCCCTGTCAAACCCCCAGTAACCCTCCTGAGCTCAGCTCAAATGGCTCCCTCTTGACAAAACTGCCACTAAATGCTAGCGGGCAGCATTGCCTGCAGAAAGCTCTGGGCTTCTTTGTGAAGAAGGGAGATGAACAAGAGCTGAAGAGAGGTGTTAATGACACGTTAGTGTCAACAGGAGTCTTTCCCTGATGTCATGAGAGGAATTGGAAGTAAGAGCTGTCTCCCTAGAGAATTCAAAATTATTTATCTCACGTCCCACAGACAGGATTGAGCCCTACCGTTCAAGACACACGGGCAGGTATGACGTGCCAGGTGGGGGTGGGTGGTTTACACAGGAGTCTGTCTCTGACACCATCCTCTCGGAGCAGGGCCAGCCCTACACTTTTAGGGGGTTCGCCTTTTTTTATGGCTGAAGTGACATCATGTATCTTTCTCTGAAGCTGGCATTCCTAGTTCAAATCCCAACTCCACCCTTTCCCGTCTATTTGAAGGGCTTCGTTTCCTCAACTACACAATGGTTGGTTGTACTAAAGGACCTCAGAGAACCCTTCCTGTCCTAAGCAGAGAGACAGCCGCCTGTGATGCTGGCAGACCTGTACTCTATCTGGCAAAGCCGCCCACCCTAAATGTAAGAATAGGAGCTACCCTGCAATTTTGCTGGAAGCTTCTACTCTACTCCCTGTGAGCCTGCCTTGAGCTTCAGCGGGGATAATGCGCTCCCGCCTGCTCAGGGCTCCCGTGGAGACTGAACACAGAGCCTGGCACAGGGGAACCCTCTACAAACACAAGCTGTGCATGACTCGTGGCTCTTACACATTTCCATCCAAGAGTCCAGTTGCTTCAGGCAGGAGAGGGGGTTGAAGGGATCCCAGGGAGGCTACAAGCCTGGAGGGGCCACACCCAACGCCTACCAGCTCTGGTGATGCTCCTTTAAAGCTGTAACCTGCATCACAGAGCACTTGGCTGGAACCTTAAAAAAAAAAAAAAAAAAAACGATTTCAGAGAAAATGCAAATGACACAGGAAAATGAGCTGCAGATGGTGCCTGACTCCCAAAGAGTGCCACCCTGGCCCCCTCCTGGGTTCTACGTCAGTATCTCTCATGTCCCTCCAACCCAGTTGACCTACTGTGCCCCTCAAGGTGTCCCAGAGAAGTCAGCCAAGGGGAGGATGGGGGTGCCCAGCCATCTTCCTGAGCAGAGGAAAGGAGAGAGGGGGACAGGGCTGCCTGTCCCCTGCCTGTTGACCCGCAACTGCTTCAAACCACTTCAGCTGCACACTACCAGGGTGTCAGGCCCAGCTCTGGGGACACCATGAGGATTTAATCTAGTCCCTCTGCCCCAAGAGGGGAGCATAGTCTCCCAAATCACAATGCTTTAGGGGACAACTCTAAGTGAGGCTTGCCCACTTCACTGGCTCATCTGCCACCCTTTCCTCTCTCCTTCCACTCGAGCCACACTGTCCTCCTTGCAGTTCTTGGCACACTTCAAGATTTTCCTGCCTCAGGGCCTTTGCACCTGCCAGTTTCTCTCTCTCTCTGAAGGCCCTTTCAAATTTCACCTCTTTGAAAGAACTTCTCTGATCACCCAATGCATTTAGTAACTCCAAACCATTATTCTCTATTAGAGCACTCAGTTCGTGAGTGTCCTTCATAACTGTTTTCTCAGCTAGTAACAATGTATCGATTTGTGTTTACTCATTAGTGGGTGAAACCAGTTTAGTTTATTCATCAGTGTTTCTCCGGGATCTAGCACCATGCCTGGAACATAGGAGCACTCAAATATTTGTGGAATGGAGAAATGGAATGTTCCTTGAAAGTTTGAAGAAACAAAGGAAAGGCTGTTTCAGCAGGGTTCTAAAGGATTAATAGGAGCTCCCTAGAGGTAATGGAGGCAGAAAGAATGGGGAGAGACGAGCATGCAGGCCTAGGTTCAGGGCCCACAGGGGAGCCTCAAATGACCGCGGCTTAAACCCACTCCCCCGCTCGCAATGACTTCGGGGGAGTCACTTCAGCTCTCTGAGTTCAGTTTCCGCATCTCTAAGATGACAGGGTTGGATAAGGATTTGGCGAGAAGATGCACAGGCTTGGCACAGTGCTGGACACACCATCAGCTAAATAAAGAAAAGCAGCTGATATTTTCATGCAAGGACTGGGCTGAGGAGCTTCTAGACCCCAGGTCTTGGAAAGGAGGGAGAGACGGACAGAGGGAGGAATAGAGAGAAGAAAAGGAAGAAAAGAGGGAAGGCAGGGAGGAAGGGAGGGAAGGAGAAAAGAAGGGAGGGCGGGAGGAAGGGGGAAAAAAAGAGGGAAAGAGAGAGAAACCCTGACATATCTAGGCCACGAGGCAGGGCTGTCAAGAACTCCTTTAGCTCCATGCAGAAAGCCAAGTTCCAAGGAGAAATCTTGGCTGGAGGCCTGGCCCAAGAATTGACTGAGGTGGGGGATGGGATTTGGAGTCACATGGCCTCTGAGTATCCCTCTGGGGCCTCTGACTCAAATCTCCCTCTTCGCCTTCACCTCTCCTCCTCAAGGGTCTAGGCTTTGCCGGTTTCCCCCCGAAACCCTTTCTAACTGCTAAGCTTTTGGCCAAGCTGTGCCTTCTCCCTGGAACGCCCTTTCTCTAACTACTGAAACTCGCAGCAAATTCACAGCCTGTTTCCGAGGACACCTCAGTCAAATGTTGTCACTTACGTCCTAACCTCTGGCCACTTATCAAGAGATGATCAGAGTTGTGGCCTCTGGTCTCAGGGTCTGGAAGCTTCTAGACAATGTACCTAGGCTTAGAATAGAGGGCTCTGTCTACCAGATTGGAATTTCCTCAAAGACTGGGATCAGGTCAGTCATGCCCGCCACGTAATAAATAGTCAGCTAACATTTGTTGAATGAATGAATGAATGATCCAGTGTTGGAACTGCAGGAGGCAAAGGAGTGATTGGCATCTGTAAACTCAATCCCACTTGTATTCCGAACCGCACCCCACCCCCATGAGGCAAATCTGATGACCTCCAATCCAATCATGAGGAAACTGAAGTCCAAGGAGGTCCTTCTCTGGCCATCTATGACCTCATCGGGGACCCTGAATATCTCTGGGCCTCAGTTTCCCCGCCTGAAGCGGTGCCCCTGGAACAGGGCCAGCTTCACGAGTGTGTGACTTTTACAATCCACAGGACCCCCCTTTACAACTCCTAAGGACCCCATACTTGGTTTAATGTTTTGTTGTTGTCTCAAAATTCTTCATAGTTTTATCTTTCAACTTGCATTTGGCAGGTGAAGTCCCACGGGACAATGGAGTACACATGTGAGCAGACGAGATATGCACAATATGTGTGTCTACTGCTGTTTCTCGATGGCTGGGTCCTAGGTAGCTTTCGCGATGCCCTGTGAGCTCAGAGATCTGGTTGACCCACTGTGCATGGGCGTTTCAGCGAGATGCAAATTGAGTACAAGGGAAACAGTTTGCATCTAGGACTGAGTAAGTGGGGCTGCTGCCAGCCCCGAGAGGCACCCCTTTCCACCTGAACTTACTTTGAACACAAAAGGAAGGCTCTCTGAGAAGCCCAGACCACCAAGGAACACTATGGTATCCTTTCTGATTGGTGTTTACTGATGTTAAAATGGCAACATAGAAGGAAAGGAAGGCTGGAGCAAGCCATAATTCCTCTTCTTTTCAGGAAGTGGAAGGCCGAGTGTTGGTAAAATGTGACTGCAGCAAAAAAGTGAAATAAAAACAGTTAAATTCGTTTTGAGCAGCATTTCCAGTGTTCTGGCTAAAATGACATACATACCCATGTACAAACTACAAACACAAATCATGTGATTTCCATGATACTGCACACAAATTAAATGCTCTTACATTTGTACTTAAAACTGGCATTGCACGATATGCAGATGAGTGGTGAAATTCATGCTAATAATTTGAAAGTTTAATTTTTCTTCACTTAGCGCCATGTTACATCGCAAATAAAAAACACCATGAGTCGAGGGAGAGGCCGCAGAAGGAGAAAAGTATTCTATTTTAGTGCCTTGTTTCATGCTTTTTCCCTGTTTTTTTGAACAAGGGGCCCACATTTCATTTTGCGCTGGGCCACACAAATTATGTAGCTGGACTGCCCTGAATTGGCAAGGAGGCCAGCCCAGCTGTGCCTGAGCTCATGGCCCGCAGCCCTGGTCCTCCAGCCCCATCCCCAGCTGGCATGGCCACCACTGCCTCCCCACTGCAAGGGGTCAGCAATCACCAGGACAGGGCAGCTGGGGGTTGGGGGATTCTTTCAACCTGAGGTTTCCCACCTGGCCCAGAGTCAGAATTCCAGACCCCACATCAGGAGGATTAGGACAGAGGGTCTGGATGGGGACCTGGGCCTCTGGGGTCTTTTAACTGTCTGCCTGCCCCTGCTCCAAGTGGTGCAGCTGCTCATTGAAGGGGGGAAAACCCTGCTCCAAACCCCAGAGAGAAAAGCCACTTTGTTTCAGTGATTGAGCTGCTACAAGTACCTTCCATATCCAACAAATCAGTCCTTCTAGAAGCCCGCTAAAGGGCCCACTGAGCCCATTTTACAGCCAAGGAAATTGAGGCTCCCCAGACAACGTGGCCTGCCTAAGGTCAAACAGCTGGCAGCAGGTTCTACAGGATTCAAACCCAGGGCCATCCAACATTTCAACATCCCACCCAGCATTCCTCCAGCCCCAGGTAGAGCCTGGTTCTGGGGACTACAGATGACACAGGCCCTACCTCCCCCGCTATACTGCATGGGCCAGGCCTGCAAGACACTGCATGGCCCAGACCTGTTCCCTCACCTTCAAGCTGGTCATAACCCAGTGTCCACTTCAGAAGCCCATCACTAGCCCATCCCCACATCCACCTGTAACACAATTGGGGGGAAAGATTCTAAGAAAGCATGAATGTTAAGGGTGGATAACACCAGCTTCCTCATCTATAAACAAGGTTTAATGACACCACAAACCCTTGGGTATGTGTAGATGCAGGTGTAGATATCACCCCACACCTCAGTGTGAGCCCCACTGGGCCCTTTGAGCCTGAAGCAGTGTCTGGCATATAATAGATGCTCAGTAAATATTTGATGAGTGAGTGAGAGAGTGAGTGAGTGAATGAATGAATGAATGAATGAATTCTAGCAATAAAGGATCATACTCTGTTATGTGCAATCCTGAAATCCAAAAAGGCTCTAAAAACAGAAGATTCTTCTCAAATTTGGGTGCTCGGAGGTCTTTATCCCACCTAATAAGAGTATTCCAGTGGTTTACATATTTGATTGCAGTCCCCTGGGTGTGTCACTGAGCATGTGGTATAAGCTCTAACTTCCCCAACTTTCTAAGTTCTCCCAAATTCTAAATTTGAAAACACAGCAAGCACCAGAGGGTTCTATGCAAGATGGTGACTTTGAGATCTATATTAACAATATTCAACCCCGTACATTATAAACATAACAGTTACAGACAATAACCAGCCACTGTGGACTTTCACCATCCTCTAATCACTCCATCTCACAGATGGGTAAATCGAGGCTCCCAGAGGCAAGGTCCTCAGGGGCGTGCAGGGTTTGTGTGGCAGAAGCAGGACTTGAACCTGGTCCCTGGGGGGCTCCACACTTGTCAACTATTGTCACTCACTCTGCTCTACACCCTTCCCCTCCCCCTCTGACTGGCCTTGGCGCCTCAATGAGCCCTTTGTCCTCTGAGGAGCTCAGAACTCCTGAGGGTTCCTCCTTGGTACAAAGGCTGGAGGAGTGGGGGCTGCTTGGAGCGGCTGGAGGGGGCTCCAGAGGCACCAAGAAGAATGTATTCTTGCGGTGAGATTCCCGTGGGGCCCAGCTCCTCCAACCCATAGGGAGGGGCTGTAACGGAGGGGACAAAGGCTGCAGCCACAGTGCGCAGTGGCATTGATCCAGGCGGTCCCCATGGCTCCCCAGCCCCCACTCCAGCCCCCATCCCACCGGCCAGACATGCAGGGCTCCAGCCCCAAAAGGAGTGGCTAGAGAAACAGGAGTTTCCACCTGCCACCATCTTACCCCCTGCTAGAGGGCAGGGCTGCCAGGAGCTGTGTTCTGGCCCAGCCCACAGCCTGTATGTGTGCTGGAAGTAAGGGGAGACAGGAAAACCAAGAGCCTCTTCCTTCCCAGCCCCTCCTCCCTGTCTCCTTCGCCAACAACAGCCAAAATGATGGGAGAAGATTTGGCTAGACCCTGCCCTGGGCAGGGAACAGAGCACTTATCCAGCAGTTACTGTATGAAGGGCACAGAACAGGGCAGGGAGCACCAAAAAGACCTGGCCCCTTGAAACCGAAAGACCCTGTTGGGCCAGTCCTCTGCCACTGGCCAGTTGTGTGGCCTCAGGGAAGTGGCTGTGCGTCTATAAGCCTCAGCTGTGTACCCCACTGGGGGCTGGCCCAGCCTGGCCCTGCGAGGAACATGACTGACTCCTCATGGCCCCAGGAGGGAGAGCTACCACCAGATGCCCAGGCGGTCTTGACCAAATGGCTTAACTTCTATGTGTCTCAGCTACCCTCTCTGGGAAATGGGGCAAATAATAGAGCCTGCCTCCTATGCTGTTAATATAACTCATCAGCATATAAATGATGTACTACAGATTGTACACTTGAAACCTATGTAACTTTACTAACAATTGTCACCCCCAATAAACTTTAATTTAAAAAATATATATATATATACATATATATTTTTTTTTCAGCGTAAGGCCCTTGCACATAGCAAGCATCACACAAATGTTTCCTATTATTAATTATTGTGCCTCCATTTGGCCAGGAGAAACTGAGACACATAATGGTTAATTCTAACACCAACAGCAGCTGACATGTACCAAATGTCTGCTCAGAGCAGCCCCTGCAAAAAGCCCTCTTACTGCATTAAATCCTTATATGAATCCTCTAGGTGGTGGGTGCTAAAATTGGTCCCATTTTGCAGATGAGGAAACTGAGGCTTGGAGAGCAGCCACCCAGCCAGTAAGCAGGATTTAGAGCTAATGGGCCATCTGCCCCCCAGTCTCTGCTTTCTCCCTATCACCTCCCACATCATAGAATGTGGTTAACATCCCTACCTGGACAACCAAAGGGATTCTGCCAGACCCAGGTTCCAGTTCCTCCTGGGTCCCCACTCTCCCTAGAAAAACAAGGTGACCACAGGGCCTTCCTGGGAGGGGTGAGGCTGTTTCTGTTTGCTCAAATCTTTACAATAGGTACCAATAGAAGATGACCCCCTGCCAGCCCCCAAGCTCAGCTTTGAGCTCCCTAAATGTGCGTACAGCCAGTCACTCACCTCCTGGGTGAGCTTGGTCCACAAACTACATGTCCCTGGGCCTCAGTTTCCTCATCTATAAACTAGGAAGGACTCTGCAGCCCTGACTCCCACAGCTGTCCAAGCATTGAATGTGCAAGGTAAGTGCCTAGCCAGTGTACACTAGGTAATCAATCACCCTTGTCTGCACAGGTTCTGATAACAGACAAGGGTGTCCCTCCAACCCCCACTGGAGTTCAGCATTTTCAGCTTTCCCCTTTCCATCTCTCTCTCAAGGAAGTCTTGCTTTGGGAGTTACCTGAGTGAGGTAAGGGCTGATTTAAACCCATTTTTCAGATGGGAACTGTAAGGCCCAGTTAGTGGGGAATTTGGCACCGTCTCCCTCGCACCATCTGTTCACACCCCACCACATGCCCCATCCTGCTGGACCAAGGCTCTCTGGTAGCTGCAGAGCAGGAGGTAGAGGTTTGGATGGAGAGTCAGGCAGGCCTGGGTTTGAATTCCTGAAAGTAGGGGGAGGTCTCTGGGCATGTGTTCAATGAATGGTAGTTGGTACCAGCAATAGCTGCATTATTCACAATCCCCTCCCCATTCCAGCAAGCCATAAATTGAACTGGAAACCCTAAACCATCAGAAAGCTGTGTGATTCCATGTCTATGACATTCAAGATGCAAGAACAGGGCCGGCCGAATGGCTCAGTTGATTAAGAGCGTGAGCTCTGAGCAACAAGGTCACCGGTTTGATTCCCACATGGGCCAGTGAACTGCGCCTGATCTGAGCTGCTGCTGAGCTGCCAACAGGTGGCAGGATGGCTCGACTGGTGAGAGCACGTGCTCCTAACAACAAGGTTGCCGGTTTGACTCCCACATGGGATGGTGGGCTACACCCACCCCCAACTCAGATTGAACACGGCACCTTGAGCTGAGCAGCTGCGAACTGCCGAAAGGGGACCAGATAGCGACTGGACTTGGAGCTGAGCTAGCTGCGCCCTCCACAACTAAGAGTGAAGGACAACAACTTGGCTGCTTCCCTTCCCCAATTCCCCAACAAAATCTTTAAAAAAAAAAAAAAAAGGATGCAAGAACAGGCAAACGAATCAATGGTGCAGACGTCCGGTAGGGTGTTGCCTGGAAAGGGGCAGGAGGGAGCTTTCTGGGAGTTTGTCCTGTTGTATAATTTTGATCAAAATTTGGGTACATACATGTAAGCATTGGTGAAAACACACCACATTTTACACGTTAGGCCCATGCATTTCACTGCATAAAAATTACACTGTAATTTTCAAAATGTGAAAAAGGGGGATGGGGAACACTGGGTTAAATAAACAAACAAAAAATTCCTTCCAAGATGTAAAATGGTGCAGCTGCTGTGGAAAGAGTTTGGCAGTTCCTCAAAAAAGTTAAACACAGAGTTGCCATGCAACCAGGTAATTCCACTCCCAGGTATATGCCCAAGAGAATTGAAAATGTATGTTCACATAAAAACTTGTGTGTTCACAGCAGCGTTATGTGTAATAGTCAAGAGGTGAAAACAACTCAAATTTCCATCAACTGGTAAATGGATAAACAAAATGTGGTATATTCATACAAGGGAATCATATTTAGCCAGAAAAAGGAATGAACCTTGAAAGCATTATGCTAAGTAAAAGTAACCCGACGCAAAGACCACATATTGTATGATTCCATTTACATGAAATGTCCAGAATAGGCAAAGCCATAGAGACAGAAAGTCAATTAGTGGTTGCCAGGGGCTGGAAGAGGCGGATAACTGGGATGGACTGGAAAAGGGGTACCGGCTTTCTTTTTTGGGTGATAAGAATGTTCTAGAATTGGGTAGCAATGATGATTGCACAACACTGTGAATATACTAAAATTATACACGTTAAAATCATTAACATTTTATGTTATTTTGTGTTATGTAAAGTTTATCTCAATAAAAAAAATTCTTCCAAGGTTCGTGGGGCAGCTCATCAGGCTGTTATAATTGCAGAATTAGGGTCATAAGCCCATCCTATCACACTGTGTTATACTTGCAGAATTTCTTACTCTCCCCCAATCGCTTCCAGGCCGCTTCAGCCCAGTCTGGCGGTAAAAGCTTGGCACTTGCCACACCCTCTATCTCCACTACAACTCAATTTAGGTGCCCCAGGTGGGGTCCTTCCTGCTGATCTCCTTGTCAGTTAGGGAATTCCATGTTTCACTCTGGTCTTGGAATCCTTTTCTAATATTTTTAAAAAGAAACTGTGATGGGGCATCCTTCTTTGCACCTTCTCTCAGCTCTCAAAGGGCAGAGGGTCCACCAGACAGCTCCTCCATTCTCTTGCATGAGACAGCCCCTCGGCTCAGCACACTGGAATGGTCAGTGCTTGTGGAGGAGGAAGCCATTCTGAGGTATGCGCCGGGATGTCTGGCTAAGATAGGGTTTCTATGTCAACACAGAAAGGCCAACCTGCAAGATATACCAGCCTGCTGCTAGAGCCCTGCCCTGACCCTCCCCAGTGCCAACAAGCACTCCAATATGACGTCCCCTGTGTCATGTGGTCCTTTTAGTTCTTGGCCCTCTGAGCCATGAATTCATTCACTCACTCCTCCGTTCATTTCACACCAACCTGAAGCCTCCCCAATGCCCACACCCACTGCTCATCTTTCTTTCTCTTCCCTTTCTTGAGTTCTGAACATGATCATATACCACTGTCACTCTGAGCAGACCTTTAAAGGTTAAAGAGATTTTTAAGCTCTTCCAAATTAAAGTGAATATAGAGGTCTCGTCTTTAAAACTTCATATTCTGACAAATATGCCCTTGCATATATAAAGAAAACTTTCGAAGCTGACGGGAAGACATACAACAAATTCTGCCCAATTAGGGTCAATTTGTATGCTGGGATGAAAAGGATGAACTCTTATTCATCCTTCAAAATTCCACCTACACGTGACCCGCTGGAGGAAGCCTCCTACATGAGGTTCATGAATCTCTCAGAGTGATATTCGTCCCTTATACCGTGGGTTAGTGGGCATAGTCCCCTCACTTTTTTTTTTTATATACAGAATTTTTTTAAATAATTTTTTTTAACTTTTTTTTTGGGGGGGGGAACAGTGTGTTTTTCCAGGACCCATCAGCTCCAAGTCAAGTAGTTGTTTCAATCTAGTTGTGGAGGGCGCAGCTCAGTGGCCCATGTGGGAATCAAACTGGCAACCCTGGTGTTATGAGCACTGTGCTCTAACCAACTGAGCCAACTGGCCTCCCCTTCCCCTCACTTTTAACTGTCCATTTACTTGTCTATCTCTTGCCTCCATTCCCCCCTTTATGGACTAAGGCTCTACAATGGCCTCAAGCCTTAGGATGTATTAATAGGTGCCAGAGTTAAACTGCTGCCCACAGGGTGGCCCATGGGACCGCCAGACTTTTTACTGAGCCTGAAACAGGGCTAGTGCTCACAGCAACCTTCAAGCTAGATGTTATTTGCTCCATTTTAGAGACAAGAAAATGGAGACTGGGTTGAAAGCACTTGCCCATGGCCCATAGGTATAAGCAGAGGAAGTGGCATTCAACCCAGTGCAAGCAGACTCCAAACACCGTCAGCTGTGCCAAGCTCTGACCATGGTGTGATGCTAACAATGCATGCATGTGGAGCCCTCCTAGGTGTGGTGTCCACACATTCTGTCTCCTATAACAACTCCACAAGTTAGACCCATTGCACAGAGGAGGAAAAGAAGAAACTGAGAATCTGCATAGTTTGCAGGAGGTTACAAAACTTACTGATTCCTGAAAAAGAACCCCAAGACCCCAAAAATAACCATCACACAGCACAGCCACCTGGGTCTCCCCTTGTTCCCTACCCCCTGCACTAAACAGATACCAGTGGTTCTCAGTCCTAGGTGGGGGGTCATGCCTCCCAGGGGACATTGAGCAATATTTAGAGACATTTTTGTTTGTCACAGGGAAAGGGAGAGGGGAAGAGGTGCTACTGGCATCTAGTGGGTAGAGGCCAGGGATGCTGCTAAACATCCTACAAGATGCAGGACAGCCGCCTCCCTGACCACCACAAAGAATTGTCCAGCCCAATGTCAATAGTGTCAAGTGGAGAAATTCTGAGATGATCCAACTTAGACCATCAGCACACCCATGCACACACACACACACACACACACACACACTCTACAACCTCCAGACCTACACTCCCATACCCCATGGAATTTGAAGAGGTCTGTGGAAAAAGAAGAGGGGTGCGGGGGAAAAAATTTAAGCAAGCCCCACCCACAAATGTACCACAGTCACCATTAACGTCATATTTATTGTTATTTAGCTGCTCAGGAAAACATATACAGGTATATACAATATGCATGAATACAGAAGACTGCACTTTACATATTTTTTTAAAAAAGAAAGAAAAAAAATAACACTCAATTTCATGAGCTATTGTCACAGTCTTCCAACCAAGCATTTCAGAAATGAATTTCTTTTAAGAGTCAAAAAAGATTACAGGATTGCCTAACACACAGCAGAGTTAAGTTTTCATATTTTACATGTGCAATAACGTTTTCATTTTCTTTCCCGAAGAGTTTGCTATGCGGTACCGATTACCAGTGTTTGGAGTCTCATGGGCTGGGTGTGTTTTTAATTTTGCTTTTATTCTTTCCATTAAACCAAATTTAATGAAATAACATCCTTTTGCTTAAGGCTATTTTTAAAGCTGTTCCATTCTGGGGTCGTGGGGAGCAAGAAAGTTTTAAACTTCAGGGGTTTCCGAGGTTGCTGGGACCATGAGCTGATGGCCAAGTGCTGATGGACTCAACGCAGGGAACGTCAAAGACAGAAGGCAAGACGCTTGGCTCCCCGGCCTTAAGCAATTAAGGAGAAATCATTCCTGTTTAAAAAATTAAAATGGTGACGCTCTCAAACAGCTGTACATTGTGGGATCAGAGGGGACGTAGAGTTTTGCTCAGACTATGGCTGATTCTCCTGCAGCCCAGCCCGTGACGGGAGGGGGACATCTCTCCCCTTTTCTCTCCTTTGGTGGCAGAACTCGGAAACTGAGTCAGCTCACGCCTTCTCATGGATAAATTCACACCACCTTCTCTGGCCTGCCCTCTGTGGGCCGAGGTCGGCCCCTGGTCACAATGCCCACGCAAGAACCTCGGACCATCCAGACTCAGGCCCAAGCCAAACGGGCTGGCCGAAGAAAAAGAAAGAGGCGGGTATGGAAACAGCGAGGTTTTTCTGGACGCTCTTCTCCCTTGGCTGAAAAGTTCTTTGAAATAAACAACGTGGGTGTTGTATGGTGAGCCCAAAGCCTTCAGGTCACTTGCTAAAAAAAGTCAGGCCTACAAACTCTAGGGGACCTCGAGGGGAAGGAGGCGAGGTTCAAAATGGGGAATTTAGGAAGGCATAGTCGTTAACAAAAACTGAAATAAAATAATGGGTCACCGATTTGGGGAAGTGATGTCAGTCACTTCCTGTCTGACCCACCCTGGAATCTCAGTGGTCCCCTACCATCCCCATAAGTCATTCATACCCTCTGTAGGCTTCAACAGCACCCCAAGGTGCCTGCTCCTGCCAACCCTGGGCCTCTGGTGACCACCGCTTTGGAAGGGGCAGGTAACAGGCCTCGCTGGGTTCAGGAGCCCTCGCGCCCAGCCAGCCCTCATCTCTTCTTAAAGGAGAAGTTATTCCTTCATGAGACACATGGGGCACGGCTCTAATTTTTCAATAGGGTGAGATTAAATCCAAAAGGGGGGAAATTCCAGGGTTAAAAAGGTCCAGGTACCATGAGTTATATTCCCTTTCTATCCCCACTCCTGGCCCTTAGCAGTATGCAAAGCCCTGCAAAGAAATACACCCAGGCTCATAGAGGGGGGTTTGGCAAGCTGAGCCTGAGGGTTCCCTCACTGAATGAGCCCCTCAAAAAGTGCTTGTGAGAGCCTTGTCCCTCTCAGGGATGGGGGGTTGCCCAGGTTGGAGGTGGTAAAACAAATGAGTAGGGATCCGTTGAGAGAGGTGGGAGAGATACACACAGGCCCTTCCTTCTTCCCCAGGATGCCTGGCTGGTGACAGCTGTCGGGAAAGGTCAAGGGCTAAGAATTGATCCGCCCCCAATTCCAGCACCCAAGACCCAGCCATCCTGGCTGGAGCAGAGCAAGATTCTGGAGCCCCCGGCCCCCAGAGACTCTGCAAGCTGGGAGGCCACCATCCCCCATGCAGACCAGGGCTGCTCAGCACAGCGTGAAAATTCAGAGCCAGGGCGTCTGTGGAGAGGCCCAGTAAAGGAGAGAAAACACCACTGTCAAACATTCTGACTCCTTCCCACAGAGCAGGCTGGCCACGTCATCACCTCCATTGCAGAGAAAGACAGCTTCCAGCAGAAGAGAGAATGGAGCTGAAGGCGGAGCGTGTGTTTGTAGGAACGAAAATCTATTTTCTTAGGGAACAGACAAAACAAAATCCCAGGCGGAATACCTAAGGGGGGCAATTCATTGTTTGGCTCCTGCCTGACTGATGACAGTTGGGTGTCAATATATAATATTGTGATGACAATTTGACTTTCACCCAGCAATATTCCAGAACTACTCTTCTCCAGGATTTCCATTTTAATAAGCAGTGAACAAAGCAAAAAGAAAAAAAAAAAAAAGGCGGGGTGGGGGGAGGAACAAGAATAAAAGAATAAAAAAGGAAAGCAACTCTTGTCTTATTATGAAATAACAATACTTGGACATACAGCAGCATGGAAATAAAACAAGGAAAGAGGTCATCTAAAAAACGTATGCCAAGATGACAGAAAAATGGGAATTATCTAGCAGGAAAAAGGCTTAAGCAAAAGTCTGCTAACTGCAGAAGGGTTAACACTGGTAACATACTGTGGCAGACAGAGTTTCTCTTTTAAAAAAATTTTTGAGGTTTTTTTTTTTTTCCCTTTAAATTAACCCTTTCCGGTCCATATGCCACTACGCAGGTACCAACCTAGAAAAAAATTCATCCACTCAGCAATAGTGGCCCTTTCAAATTATGGGGGTGGGGGGGTGCA
>NW_017731425.1:3905816-3969941 GCF_001890085.2 Hipposideros armiger | reverse complement strand
AGGGAGAGAGAGGGGGTAGGGGAGGGCCTGGTGGGGAGGGGGCATTTCTTGTCAATTCAAGTTAGGGCAGCCACAAATGTCCCAAATCTGTTGGAAATATCAGAGTGCAGGGACCGCCAGGTGGGCACGGAGGCTCGGGCCTTGGCATCGCCCACGTCGTCTGTGCAGTGGACAGACAGGCACTGCAAGTGGCTGCCAGGCTGGGCTGCCGAGGCCTTGTTCGCAGGGAGGTCATGGGCTGTGGAGAAAGAAGGAAGAGAAGATGTTAGCAGTATGCTCGCAGCTCTGTGGGAAGTTCTAATTGGGGGGTTGGGGGGGTGCAGTGTGGGAGAGGCATGAGAAGAGACACAGTGTCCATGACCCCCTTTCATGCCTACAGTCTGAGGAGATCAAGAGATGTTTAGTTCGAATCCCCCTGCTGTTGCCTCTGGCTTGGTGGTGTGACTTCAGCCAAGGGGAGGCCCGCTGCTGGGTTACGGTTTTACACCCTTGGGAAATAGGATACCTAGGCAGAATAAACTCCTGAGGGTTTACCCATCACTGATGAACTAGAGTGCCCAGAAGATTAACTGGACCTGAACTAAGTTGAGAAGGCTTCCTGGAGGAGGGGCATCTAAACTGGGTGTTGAAGGATACTTAGGAGTTCGCCAGATGCAATGAAAGAGTAGTGGGGAAGATTGTCCAAGTTCAGAACACAGCCTAGTCTCTCCTTTTTTTTTTAAAGAGTTATATTTGGGGTGGCTAAGTGTTATGATGGGGTGCATGGAAGCAGCAAGGAAAAGTGCAGATGTCAGGAGGGCCCAAAAGAGCAGCAACGGCCACAGGAAAGAAAAGGCAAAAAAAGTAACACAGCCTATTCTCTTGTCATCTTCCAGAAAGACACTTGCTAAGTGCCTACTATGTGCTAGAAACTTCCTTAAACATTGACAAACTTCTCAGAGCAGTAAAGACTAAAACTCTGGACTCCCCCAACCAGACCAGTGACCTTTGCCCATCCTAACTGCTGCATGAAGGGACTTGGGGCTACACCCTGAATGAAAATCCCCTCAATTTCCTTCTCACTCAGTCACACAGCACCAGAAACACCACAGATCATAGTGATGTCTGGATTAGACACACTTGCGGGGAAAGGAAGTTTGACAACCATTCACACCTTAGTATGAATTAGACTCGAAGAGAGCAAAAACTGGGAGTTCTGAGGCAGGGAAGGAATGAAGCAATCATTTCAGAGGACTGCTAATTTACTATTGTTAAGTGTACCAATGGTTCTGTTCTGAGACCTATTATATATGTTGATGAATATTCTCATTATTCCCATTTTATAGAGCCTGACTCTCAGAGAGGAGAGGTGACCTGCCCAAGGTCACAGAGCCAGGAAGGCATAGTATTGGGTTTGGAGACAGGCTGATGGTGAATTACTGAGTCAGTAGAAATGAGAAAAGCTGGAATTGGGGGTGAGGGCCCAGCTCAGGCCAAGAAAGCACACCCAGATACTGAACTCCATAACCGACCCGCCCTCCTCAGCGCTGTGCAGGCCCAGCCAGGGCACTGTGCCAGACAGCAGTTACCCCGCCCATCCCACCCTCTGGGATTAAGGAGGCCTCCCCTCCAGGAGCTGAGCCACAACCTGCAGAGAAAATCTTCCCAGAGGGACAGGCTCAAGCAGCCAAGACCAGGCTGTGACTAACTGGGTTTAGGGCCCCCACCCTGGAGCCCCAGAGACACCCAGCTTTGAGGCCTGCATGCTGGGAGGAGCTGGGGCTGAGAAGGAAGATTCTCTTCTTTACTCCTTCCTTCATTTATTCAATTAATGATCCTTTATTGAGCCCCTACCATGTGCCAGGTGTGGTGCTTGCCCTTTGGGTCCAGCAAGAAATAAGGCAGACACTTTCTTCATCCTCCTCCTGGAGCCGATGGTGAGGCGTCACCATCGGCTCCAGGAGAAGTGTTGTAACAGCCATTTTGAGTCACACACTGGGGCTTGAATCCCAGTCCCACCACTGAGTGGCCGGGGATCTGCCACTTTCCCTCTCTGAGCTTCAGTTCCTCGATGGTAAAGTTGGAGGGGGGGTGATGTCACCTCCCTTGGGATGTTGTCATGGCCTGGCATACAGAGAGATCCCCAGACAGGGCTCCTAGGGCTGTCATTAGTATCTGGGGAGGTCAGGAGGTAAGGGGTCCTTGCAGCCATCAAGAGAAGTCCCTAAGCCTCGCTCCCCTCCTTGGGAATGGCCAGATGGCCATGTTCCTGCCCATGAAATTGGAGTCTTTGCAGAAGCTGAGGTTGTGAGCCTGAGGTTTCAAAGCTGGTTAGTAATGGTAGAGCTGAGATGCTGCTACCACCACACCTAGGCTTCCTGGGGAGAAGTTACCCCAGAAGCTAGCAACATCAGATTCAGAATCCTCTAGCACACAGGCGGCCCTGGATTCTAGCAATGCTAGTGCACAACCCCCGCACCGCTGCTCCTGAGCCCATGCTTGCTTTGCTCCCAGCGACACGTCACTGCTTAGTACCCTCAAAAGGAACTTTGTTCCAAGCATTGCAAGATCTGGATTGGGGGCGGGGGAGGGGGAGAAGGGGGATAGCATCTTCCAGAGAGAGAAATTCTGAAAGGTGTTCCTTACTTCACTTTACACACATCATCTCCAGGAGCCAACACAGCAATGTGTATACCCATTTTACAGACAGTAAACCAAGGCCCCTTGCCCATGTTTGCACAGTTAAAGCAAGACACGACCCAGGCCCGAGCTCCTGCCATCCGGGTCCCTTGCTCTGTGGCTGCAGCACCAGGTGGGTGAAGGGGTGTCAGCATTTCCCGAGCTATACAAGGAGGCTGGGGACTCTTCTGGGAGCTGCATTTGCTGAGTGATGGTTCCAGAGTGACTGAAATGGCCGAATTTCCTAAAGATGCTTTATCCCCAAGTTACAGACAACACATAAGTACGCTGACACCAGAGACAGCTGCTCTTCTTACATAGGGTGGATTTAATGAGCACACAGCTCAACACTTCCGCGTATTATCGAATTCCATCCCCTGGCAGGTCCAGCGGCTGGGTGACCCTTCTCCCAACTTTAGCAGGCGCCCCTGGGGCTCAAGGAGGGTGAGGGGCTTGCCTGACGACACAGAGCAGGGGCACAGGATTCCCCCCAGCCTCTGCCTGGGACAAGCAAGAGTCTGGTATCCACGGGGAATATTTTTAAGAGAGAATATTATTCTTCAGTTCTTGACAATCCAAGCATGACCAAACTCATCCTCCCACCGGATTCATTCCAGCTGGGGGGACCCAACACGCCCTAGGACCGCGGCTCCCCCGGGCTGCCAAGTGGCTGCTGATAAGTCAGCAGCCGGAAGCCGCCTCAAGTCAGGGCCTGCCCCAGCTCCGGAGAGGCCCTCAGTCCCTGCTCCTAAGGCGGCAGGCATACCAGCCCTCCCACACTAGGACCCAGAAATAAAACCGCCCCCTCACCAAGTTTCCCAGGATTGAGGGGAGACCCTGGAGTCACTCAGTGCTGGCACCTGCAGACACCTGGGAACCTAACGGGTGTTGTCATGTTTTCCACTTGTTAGCTGGCAGCCTCCCGTGTCAGACTGTGGCTGCATGGGGGAGGGGCAGGCTCCGTCTGTTCCATGCAGCACTCTGCACACAGCAGGCGCTCAGCTGGGGCCTGTGCACTGACTGTGAAGTGACCCTCATCCCTATTTGACAGATGGGAAAACTGAGGCCACAAGAGGCAGGAGCTGCCCAGGGGCCGCCTGGAGCCAGGTCACCAGCTCTGGGGCCAGCACCCTCCTTTCAGCCCAGCATTCCCAGCAGGGTCAGGCTGAGGTGGACCCCCGGACCCCGCCTACCTGGGCTGCTGGCCCCAGATGCAGTACCTCAATTTCCTCATCTGTAACTTGGGGGTGGTGATTCCTGGCAGGCCTGGCGCAGAGCAGCTTGGGGAGACCACACAAGAGAAAGAGCTGATGATGCCCTACATGCGGTGGGGGGATTAGTCCCAGAGGGAGACAGGTGTCATCAACGCAAAACGTATCACCTCAAGTGTGCCTCACCCCATGCAGGTAGCACAGGGGCCGAGGTGAGGGGCTTCTGGTTCACGGACCACATGGCATGCGTGACTGCAGGGTGATGACTGCAGGCAGCTTTTAAGGACATCCCCCCATTGGTCAGAAGGGACCACCTCAGATGCCACACAGGGGGCAGGGCCTGGAGCTGGGATGCTCTGCTCTTCCTCCCCGAAAAGGTCCTTCCTGCACTTTCTTCGTGTGCACAAGTCTTTGCTGATCCAGCCAGCCCCTTCCCCACAACCCTTCCCTGGACACCACAGCACTTGACTGGGTCATTTTGGCCGCCGACTTTGTATCACGCTGTGGAGGGGCCAGCGGCCTCCTGCTCACCCCGCTGCAATCAAGAGACCCGCGACGAATTTTGTCTTCCGCGCTTCTCCGCCCGCAAGGGAGACAGTAAATTCCAAGACAGGGGGGAGAGAACCTCAAGCCAGTGACAAAAAAGCGAGCACGTGACTAACGAATGTTCCGTTTCTCTTACAGGGTTCCGTGATGAGAGCGCCTACCACCTGTGGAGCACGAGACTTGGCTCCCATCACCTGGGCTCCCGGCACTTCAGCCCAGGAAAATGGGGGAAATAATAGAGCTGGCCATCATGGAGGCGGTTAGGAGGATTAAGTGAAATGATCCATGTAAAGTGCTTAGCGCGCTGCCCAGCGCAGAGCGAGCTCCCGCCGACGCTACGCGTCAAGTTCTGCCCTGTGTTTTTGTTGACCAGTCCGCAGGCCAGAGTGAGGATCGGCAGGGCCGGCTCCGTGACCCTTGTACTGGCCAGGGCTGGAGTGAAGGGAGAAGGGAAAAGATGCTCACTTGTGTACCTGGAGGCAGACATTTCACAGTTAATTTCCCTTCTGGAGGCGCCGCCCACAGAGGGGGCTAAGTTTTCTTTCTTATTTAAAGTCAGGAAAAAAAAAAAAAAGGCCTTGTCACCAACTTGCTCTATGTTCGATATTCCTGGGACTGGGTTCCAATTTGAGTGAACTACATGCTCAAGTGTAGTGAGCTCAGTGGGGACAGCTGCCCCCACCCCACAGCTGAGGTGCTGCCTCTATGGTACTCACAGCTCTATCCTCCAACCCTCAGAAACGGGACTTCTGCCTGACCTCCTCCTGGGAGAAGGCTGTGGGAGTCAGCGGTGGGCTCCCTGCGTGCTAATCCAGGGTAGGGTGTGGCCTGGGCAAGGTGTTAACCTGGGTTGTAAAATGGGACCCTACTTCACAGGCTGCTAGGAGGAGTAAGCAAGACTTTTTAGCCCATGATGAGCCCTCAGAAAAAGTTCGCTGCTCTTAGGGTTATTACGTTTACTATTCTTTAACAGCCTGGGATTTGGGAAGCACCAGAGTTAGCACTGCCATGTGCCAGCTCTGTGCCACGGGACAGTTTCTTCGTCTCCATGAGTGCCGGTGTCCCACCCCACGCCCTGCCCTTCATGGCTGGGGGGCCCGGGGTGCAATCCCATACAGAGCAGGCGTATTAGAATTCCGTGTGTATTTTTAACTTCGAGCTTATGTAAGGAGCAGTGTGGGCCCCAGAACACAATAGCAGAATGACTCTCACCCCACTCACCCTCACCGGATTCCGACAAAGGGAAATGTATTTTGGTTTTTCCTTTATTTGGACCTGGCGGAGGAAAATGCTCGTGTCTGTGACAGCTGCCACTCAGCTGGGGGTGAGCCACTGGGCCCGGAAGCAGAGGCAGGCATGCGAGCCACAAGGCGGGGCCACGTCCACTGGGCACCTCTGTCCTGCAGCCGTGGAGTCCCGTTCCATGTCCCCCAGACTCTCAAAGCTCCTCTTCCCCATCTCCAAGAAAGTTTGGGCCCTGCACCCTGGCTAGCTCTGGGCATCACTCTTCCCGATGCCCCAGAGGTCCAGGTACCAGGAAGAGAAGGGGCTGTCTCCAAAACCCACCCACTTCTCTCCTGTCCCATTATCCCCACCCTGGTGTAGACCCCACTCTCTCCTGCCTGCAACAGTGGCCTTGCTGCTCCCCCTGCTTCCATGCTGACCCCAAGCTCATGCTCCCCTGTGAGCCAGGTACGCTTCCTGAAGCACCAACCAGAGCAGGCCTCCTCTCCTACTTAAACCTCCCATGGCTCCCCGGCGCTCCCAGGATGAAGTCCCCAGCTTTGCGTGGCCTGGCCTGCTTCCCTCCTAGGCCCCCAGCCTCGTCTCTCAGTGCCCCAGCTATACATACGTCCCTCCCAGAAGCCCCGGTGCTTCCCACCTCCACACTTCCGCTCCTGATGTTTCTTCTACCTAGAACATTCTCCCCTCCTCACCCCCACTGACTCCCACCATCCTACCTGGCTATCGATGTTTCTCCAACGCCCCTACTCTGAGGTATATACGTGACCCCCTCCCTGCTCGCAGATGGCACCCCCACCTCCCATAATGGTAATGAGACCTCCAGCTACTGCCTAGCTGGCTGCAGGAAAGTGCTGACACATCTCACCCCGGCAAAGGGGAGTGCTGACTTCAGGGCGCCTCAGCCTCAGGCCGCCAAAGATGGAAAATATCATGGGGGGACTTTGGAGTCAGATGACCGAAGTCGGTATGTCGGTCCTTAGCACTTTTCCCAGCAGGTTGACTTTGGACAAGTCACTTTCCCTCTCTGAGCCTCAGCTTCTTAAGGATAGCACCCAGCAACTTGCTGTGTCACCTCAGGTTCTACTGTGCCTGGTAATGGGCACCGGCTATCAGAGCAGGAGAAAGCAAAGTCACAAGGCTTTTTTAATACAGCGCTGAGGCCCGTTCCCAAGAACCCACTGCTGGAGATGTGGGGGACGACATCCCAGCAAAATTAGCCCCCACACCCATTCAAATCCTTCTGCAGGGCCTCACAACCCCAAAGAGGACCCTACTCCAGCTGCCTATCCACATTTAATCCTTGGGCCATGTCCCCTCCTCTAGGGAGGTAGATGGGATCTGGGGACCCACTAACTCTGGGCTCAGGGGCAGGGACAGAAAAGCTAAGCCAGACATCAGATGGCACAAAGAGGGTCTACACAGCCACCAACCAAGCAGGCAAACGGCAAGCCCAAACCCCCTTCCTCCCCCATGCTCGGCAGCTTTGGGGGAGCCCCAACTCTGCATTCAGAAGCCTAGATTCAAATCCCGCCTCCATCTGAATCTCAGCTCTGCCCTTCACCAGCTCTACGACCTTGACCAAGCGCAATTTGCTAAGCCTCGGTTTTTCCATCTGTAGAAAGGGTTAACAATTCCTCCTAGGAAGGTCAGAGGAGCCTGGCCCGGAGACCCTGAGGGCAGACATGCCCATGTGGTTCCCAGCTGTTTCTCTGGTCCTCGGCACACAGTAGGCACCTGCTAAGGATTTGTTATATATTTTAATGAATGACTCACATTTTCATCCCAGCTCTTCACTTGCTAGCTGTGTAACCTTAGGCAAGTCACTCCCTCTCTCTGGGCCTATTTGGTCCTCTCTCAAATGACTGGTGGTGGGTGTATATACAAACCCCCTGACTCCTTCTATCCCTTTGGGGCAAACAGATTTTACATTCAATGTAGGCAGGAGGTTGGGGCCCTCCCAAAGCGAGGGAAATTAAGATGCCTGAACCTAAGTCCCAGGAGCAAACACCCAGATCCCGAGGATCTGGGACCAAGGGTTGACAGGCTGAGTGACAACCTACCTGGACATTTCACAGGAGCCAGGGGACTGGCCACTCCTCGACTCAGCTCTCTGCCTGCACCCCCCACCCCCCCACCAACGTCTCTGCCCTCCCATCAACTTCTGGCACTGGTGTCACTGTGACAACTCAGAATCAGAAAAAGGAAGCGGACCACGTCGCTACAGCTGCCTGCTCTGGGTTTGTCACAGTGAACACTAACTTCGGGCTCCCTACGGACCAGGCGTCATTTGATTTCATCGGATCATCCCAACACCCAGGGAGAGAGGCCCAACACTCCAGCCCATTTTACAGGAGAGTAAACTGAGGTTCAAGGAGGGGACAGCACTGGCCCATGGTCATGCAACTGACCAGTGGCAGAACCAGGGTCACTCTCAGGTCTGTCTGATGCCAAAGTGTGTGGTTCTATCAAAGTCACATAAAAAAGTAAAATGTCACGAGCCAAAGTAGCAGGTCCTACCACTTCCTGTTCTTCCTGTCCATCTCTCTCGTCCCCCACCCCCACCCCCACCCCATTCTTTCTCAATCAACCTCTTTCTCTCGTTCTCTCTCTCTATCGTTCTCTCTCTCTCTCTCTCAATCTCTCTCTGTGTCTCATCCTCTCCCTTCCTCTCCTTCCCTCTCTTTCCCTGAGATGAATACTCTCCTTTTTGGGAAAGGGCTCTGATGAGAAAGACTCATGGGACACAGCAGCCAGGAACACACCCCAGGCCCATTCAATGCTTTCTCCATGGACACTGCCTGCGAGTTTCCACATCAGCCCCACCTGACAAGGGAGAGGGACAACACACAGCATGCATGGGGGCTCCTGAGGAGTAGAGAGAGCCCCCCCATCAACTATCAGGAGAGGCCTCAATGAGAGCCCACCTTTTTGGGTCCCATCAGGATGAAGAAGGGGCCTTCTTCCAGCCACTGGGATGACTCAGTCTGTGAGAGGCTCAGCCAAGCCCCTGGAAGCCTTCGAAAATTAATTGGAGTTGACTTGGCTGAGGGCAGCTGTCATTTAGATTGAGAACTGGCTGAAGGCTCCACTGAGGCGAAGCAGCAAGGGCATCTTTGGAACCCGGCTGCGGAGAGCTGGGGGCGAGACTGGGAAGGCAGTGGGGGGCTGAATTCCAGGCCTTTCCCCAGCCCTGAAGGACGAGGCAGATGGGGTGGGCGCATGAGGACCAGAGGCAGCAGCATGGACAGGGCAGGCCCCTCACCCTGGCCTAAGCACCTCAGATGGGGCTCCTTCTTCTGGTGCCTCCAGCCATGCGGCCAGTGACCTGTGACAGATGCAGCCCTGCACACCCCCCAGGCCACTCCTGGCCTGCATGCTGCCAAGACATGACAGGGTGGGGGGGCTTCGGGCTGACCCTGCACCTGCCTTCTGATAGCGTCCACAATGGTGCAGCAAGAGTGCTTGGGCAGGGAGAGCACTACACAGCGAGTCCGAAGTACCAGGTTCCAGCCTTAGCTCTGGGGACATTAACTTCTCCAAACCTCAGTGTTCTTATCCATGAAATGGGGGTGGAGATCATATAATTCTCATAGGGCCACTGGGACAGTCCAGTGATAATGTAAGGGAAGTGCTTAGTATACTCCCAGGCGCCAAGTATGCTTCTAGAAATAATAGCAGCTATTAGTATTACTAGTATGATTCTTATATGTGAGATTCCCTCTACCTCTGTCTCTAGCATAACCCCTCTCACTGTTTTCTTGCCTTCTCACCCACAATTCAGCCCCAATGCATTGGACCCAATGCTGGGTGACCCTGGAAAGGATATGTCCCTCTCTGAGCCCCAGCGCCCTCACCTGTACGCCAGGCACAACCTACCACCAGGGCCGACATCTCGCTGAGCTCCCAGCACTCTACCTGGCAGGCGGTGAGCCACTCGACAATTATTTTTATAAAATAAGACGGATATACACACACATTTCTGTAGAATTAGCACTTTGTTGCTTTCGGCCCATTGGAAGAAAGACCAGATTCAGTGACACATCTGAATTTTAAAAACTAAGTTTTCAAAGTGCCAATACTCTTAGGGACATCTGCCTTGCTCACCTATCCATCGCTTTGTGATCTTCCCATGTGGGGTTAGCTGGGGTGCAAGTAGTCTGCTCTCCCAGGCGATTTCCTGTGTCCCCAAGGAAGGGCTTTGCATGGGGGTTGATCGTGGGACAGTCATGCACTTTGAAGACAGGGGCTTGGATTCAAATCCCAACTGTCATCAACAGGCTGCATGACCTTGGATCTGAGTCTCCGTTTCCTCACCCGAAAAATGAGTTTGGTTATTCTTTCCTTGCAGAGAGGGGAAAGAAATGCCTTGGTACCCCAGTGACAGCATCCTGTAACGGTAATCATTTCCCCAAACTTGGGCCTGGGGCAGCCTCTCAGGAGTCCTCAAGACGGTGAAAACAGCATCTGTGGGCTAACGCATCGCACCCAAATGTGTGACCCCAGCTGTGTGCTGGAAGCTGGGCTCAGAGAGGTGACCCCAACACAGAGCTCCCAGCCAGGTGGAGAGATGTTCTGCTAAATACAGAACTGCTGAACACAATCATTGGCTGCCCTGTGTCATGGGACCCAGGGGACAAGTGGGGATCCAGGAAGACTTTGCAGAGGAGAGGACATGCTAGGGGGTTTAAGGATGAATACAAAGCTGTGCAGTGAGAGAAGTGAGACGGGCACTCCAAACCCTAGCGTAACTGTTTTGGAAGAACCAGGGACCCTGATTTGGAGGCTGAGGGGGCACAGAGGGAGAGGAGGCTGCAAAGTTCAAATGGAGTCAGTCGTGGAGGATGAGAGGCCCCAGAAAGGCATTTGGCTTTGTTCCTGCAAGCAAAGGGGAGCCAAAGAAGGCTTTTGAGCAGAGGAGGTGCCTCAAGAATCTGTCAAAATTAATAAGTGGCTTGCACCTTATCCATTCCAGCCTCAGAGCAGGCACCTGACTTAGAAACACAGTTGCTCATTGGGGACAAGGTCCCTGTGCTCTCCGACTCTAAGCAAGTTGGTGTCCCCATGGGGACAGTGCTCTGAGCTCTGGGTTAACTGACCATCCATTCCTCCCCATCAGCTTCCGAATCACATGCCTGTAACAGAAACCCAGCTCGGGGCCTAATCCCAGCCCTGCGAGCTGGCAGCCCCTGTGAGGGACTCCATCTCTCTGTGCCGCCACATCCCTGGCCCCAACCCTCACCCCTGAACAATGGATGTGACCATCAGGCCCTGTGCATTTACATCAATGAGTCCTCTCTGGGGCTATAGGTGGGGAAACTGAGGAACACAGAGGCACAGGTCATCCAACGGTGAGCAGAAGGGTTAAGGGTGAGTCACTTGATCTCTCTGCATCTCGGTTTCCCCATCTGTGAAATAAGACCATACACCTACTGAGCAGGGCTGCTGGGGAAATGACATATGATAGTATTAACAATAAAAGACAACAATTAGAGTTAACACGTGATCATTCTTTTAAACCCACTATAACCTTGGAGGGAAACTTCTATTTTCTTAGCCCCATTTCACAGATGAAGGACCTGCCAGGGTCAGCAAACGACTGCCCAAGGGTCAAATTTGGACCACTGCCTGTTTTTTTTTAATAAAGTTTTATTGGAACACAGCCATGCTCCTATGTTTACATTTTGTCTATGGTTGTTTTCATGCTACCGTGGCAGGGCAGAGTCATTGTAACAGAGATTAGATAACATACAAACCTAAAATAGTTACTATCCAGACATTAAAGAGAAAGTTTGCCTAAACCTGAGGCTTAGAAAGGTGACATCACTTGTCAGGTTCACACACGTAGGCAGGAGCAGCCAGGAATCCAGTAGGCACTCAATACATGCTCCCGAGAAATGTGTTTATGTGTACACAACACGTTTGATCTGTGAAGGCTCGCACAGGGACCCTGAGGGAATCAAGAAATGTCCCCCTGTTCACTGTGGCCCTGGTCTTCCTGCCCCAACTACAGCTGAGAACTCCTGCTTTCCTACTTAAAAATCATTAAAACATTGGTTGTGGGTAGAAGGGTTGTTGTTTAAAAATATATATATATATATTTCCAGAATGTGTCCACAAATGCAGCAAAAAAGAAGAAAAGTAGACTCTCCAAGGCACAGCGAGTTGGCCACATCAGGTCAGAGCAGACGGGTGCCCCCAGAACTCACTCCTGCACGGCCTCGTTCAGCCTTGGCTCAGAGAAAGGCACAGCGATGGGAAGGAGGACAGTGACAGGCGGTGCAAGCAGGGCCTAAGTTGTAGACAGAGCATCCACCTTGGAGTTGGCCTGGGGTCTTCTCACCAGCTGACCTCATTTATTCCCTCAACAGCCCTATAAGAGCCAAGATCACACAGTCAGAAAGTAGAGAGCCAGGAGTCGAAACCGAGTCTGTGTGAGTCCAGAGCCTGTATCTTCTCATCACCCCATGGAGTCTGCCTGAACTGGGAAAGAGACACGGAGTAGTGGGGGCAGTAAAAACCAGTCTGGGCTTGTAACCAACAGGCGGTCACTCCCATCAAAACAATAGGGAACACAGCCCCAGGGCTGCCTGGTGGTTGGCAGCCCATCCTCAGCTCCCACCTCCAAGGGTTCCGGCAGGTCCAGCCTTGGGTTTTTGGGGAGAGGTGTGCTGACTACAAACAATCACCCATTTGCTTTCCCTACGGGCTGGGCTCTCTCCCCTCCACTCCAAGAAACCAAGGTCCAGCTCTGCCAGAAGCTGTGTGACTTCAGGTGCACTACTTCCTTGCCCTCTCTGAGAGGGGTTGTCATCCCTTTTGTAAGCCACAGGGGTCCCAGATGCCAGGCCTGACTCTGACCTAAAGAGGCTACCCAAGTAGGCATTCCCCACCCCAAATTATGCTGTAGACCAGCGGTTCTCAACCTTCCTAATGCCGCGACCCCTTAATACAGTTCCTCATGTTGTGTTGATCCCCAACCACAAAATTATTTTTGTTGCTACTCTATAACTGTAATTTTGCTACTGTTATGAATCGTAATGTAAATATATTTTTGTTTTCCGATGGTCTTAGGCGGCCCCTGTGAAAGGGTCGTTCGACCCCCAAAGGGGTCGCGACCCACAGGTTGAGAACCGCTGCCAGTGTAGCCTGATGGGAAACGTTAGCTAATCTGTACCTTGAGGGTAGGAGAGGGGATTAGCTCCGCCCTAAGTGTTCCTGCTGGGCCTGCAACACCCAAGGTGCATCTCTCAGGCTGACCTATGAAGGTGGGGTACAGGCTCCGAGAGGAAGGCAGGGGCCACCACATTCCTTCTAGGCAGAGAATGTGGGACGAGGCAGGCACAGGGGTGAGGGGTAAGGTGACTAAGTCAACCTTGGCCTCACCTGTCAAATTTTCCCCAGAACAAAGGACACGACACATTTTGCAATACCCATACCCCACCTCTTAGAAGGATCTCTGGCTTTGACCTGTCTCAGGTATGGAGGAGCAGGGTTAAGACCCAGTGCCTCTCTTCCCACAGCAGAGATCACAGCCGCTTGTCCCATCTGAGGAAGGCAGAATTGGACACTAGGAAGAGTGGGCAGGCTGGGGAAACCGCACATTGGGGAAACTGAGGCCAGAGAAGGGTAAGTTGTCGGGAGAAGTACCACCAGGTCCGAGGATTCGGGCCTGGCTGCCCAAGCCAGCACTCAGTCCTCCCCTCGTTCAGAAGTTTAACAATGGAAGTTTTACACGGTCACCAAGTGGTAGCAATACTACTCCTGCCAGCGCTCCCCCGTGCCCGGACCAGTCCTGTCACTTCTTCCTTCACCTAACTGACTCTTCCATATCCTCCTTCCTCAAGTAGCTCTCTCCAAGCCCCTCAGCACGGTCACACCTGGTGCTAACCCCAATTTCTCATAATTGTCCTGTTCTCTGCCACAGCCTCTAAAATGTGAGTTCAATGAAATCAGGGGCCTTGTCTCTCCTATTCACCACTGCGACCCTGGCATCTGACAACAACAAATATATGCTCAGGGGGTCAGCTGACTAATGCCAGCAAGTTCCTCCTGCCTGAGGGTGATGAACTAGGAAGGCTCCTCTCCCAGTCAATACCCCCACCCAGTCCTCCGTTCTTGCCTAGTGACCCCAAGCCTGGACCCACTAGGATAAAATCTGAGATAAGTTTTAAGTAGACACCATGCCTGGCAATCTGTTAAATGAGCGTCCAAGGTTCTGACACCAACTCTCTTTTTCCTTCTTTTCCAGGGAAAGGAACCACACAGCCCAGACACCATTCTAAACATTTCATGTATACCTCTGCATTGGGTCCTCCTGCTAACTTTCGGAGGGAGAAACTATTATTCTTTTTTTTTTCTTTAAGTGTTGGCTGTTGCGTTTTTGTTTGGTTGGTTGTGTACCCACACTTTGTTTCTTTTTGAAGGATGCAGAAACAGGCTCAGAGAGGGAGGGTGATGTGCCCAACACCACACAGCTAAGGAGCGACCAAGGCAGGATGGAGGCAAGTCAGTTTCCAACAGCTCTTGCAGTTTTGCTGCACACCACAGGGAGAAGGAAGGAGAGGGATCAGGACGAATGAAGAGAGAAGGAGAAAAGGAAAGAATAAAAACAAACTCCCACTCTCCAAAATGCTGTCACCCAGTCTCCCCACTCAGCCCACCCACTTTACATCTGGAAACACCTGCCTGTTTCTTGGGGTGACACAGGATGAGGAGAAGCTGGCATACATGAGGTCATCTAACGGGGGCATCTGACCCAGGCCAGGCCCTACCCACTGCAGGGTCTGAGCCCTGGGGACCAGGCCCCCAGGGAGGCAAGCAGTGCAGAAAGGAAGAGGGTTTACTGGCCTGTGCAGAGCTCACCCACCTGAGCAGGGGTGGTTTCCACCTGCCTTGGGCAGCTAGGCAGAGCACTTTGCCTCTTATCTGTTGCTAAGCAACAGGATTTCACCCAATGACACACCCAGAGTTCATGGCATGCTTGGGGTATAACAAGTTGATGATCTTGGGGTTCCTGTAGGCTCAGGGGCTCTGTGAATCTAGAACTGGGCTGTCCAATATGGCAGCCACTAGTCACACGGGGCTTTTCCAATTTAAATTTAAAATGAAATAAAAATTTAAAATCAACTTCTCATTCACAACTAACCACATTTCAAGTGTTTAACAACTGTCTGCATCTAGTGGTTATTGGACTGGACAGGGTAGATACAGGACATCATCGCAGAAAGTTCTATAAGACAGCGCTGGTCTAGAATTCTAATCTACCAAATCTCTCCCAATCTGCCATGACTACTAGTTTTCTTACAAGAGACAGGCCCCATCCTTTTTGAAATAAGAAGTTTCCATAAACTGAGGTAAATTTGGGGCTGGAGGAGCTGCAAGGGTCATCTTTTCTAGGATAATCAACCACCTGAGACTCCAAAACATATTTCCTCTTGAGCCAGCAGACATTGCTTATCGACTGCAGCACTTCCGCCCATGGAAGCCAGACATAGCCTCAGTCTTTCTCAACAGTATGCTCCGGGCAGCCAGAACTAATCAATCCAGATTAGCACTTGACATTGAATCTGTAAATCTGACTTAGTCCAATCACAAAGAGAAAGAACCTGAGGCCCAGTGAAATAAAGTGACTTGCCCAAGACCTGACAATGGGGCCAGGGCAGGCCAGGATTAAAACTCACACTGCCTGCCTCCTATTCTCCCATCGCATCTCCCCCATTAAAGCTCTGGAAAGTAAAACTCACAATCCTCAAAAAAAGAAGCCTGGAAATGCAGTGACTGAAGACAAAAAAGAACGGTAATAATAATACCAGTAATAGCAACAACGATGCCAGTTGATTGATGACCTGCTATGTGGCTGCCCTAAGCCTCAGTTTCCACCAGTACCTTTCTTTATTCTCATGACAACCCATCATGTGCACATCATGATCCCCATTTTCCAGATAATGAGTAAAAGGAGATTTGGAGACCCAAGGGGACCCGGCCAAGGTCACATAATCACTTAGTGGCAATCATAATCTGATACTGATAACACTGCAGCCGGAGCACTCAGCACTAACTACTCAGGATTCACAGTCATCACCCCAACCCAGGGAACACAATCCTTAGCCTCAATCTTACAGGTCTCTCCCTCAAGTCCTCTCTGGCCAGCACAGCGGACGAATCCCATGATCCTCTGACACAAGGCAGTGAACATGCTGGTTGGGTATAACCTGGATTTCAGAGCCACTAAAAAAGCAGGGTGAGAACAGCGTCTCACCACCCACCGCCCTGCTGGCCGCCAGAGTCAGAGACTCCAGTAGACAGACAGGGGTTTGAAAGGGCAGGCATTTCCAGGTGGGGAAACTGAGGCTCGGGCAGGAGAGAATTCTGGCTCCCAGGCCAGCGAGCTTTCCAACACATAAATTATCAGAAAGGTCCCTGGGGCCCTCCCAGACAGGCCCTGAGCCAGGCAGGGAACCACATGGGCTCAGGTCCCACCTCTGCCTTTTCCCAGCTGTGTGACCTTAGACAAGGCCCTTTCCCTCTCTGGTCCTCAGTATTCCTGCAATGGGGGAAATAGGACAAAGAACACATACCAAAAAAATGTAAAGATGCTATGTGAACAGTAAAAAGGGATGATTATCATCACCACCCGAACTTCATAGTACAAATCTGTTTTTAACTTACTCTTAAATATGCCAATAAAAGCTATTTCAAGTCTAGAAAATCATCAGAGTAGTTTGTTCCATTTATTAAGCAGTTTCTCTGTACCGAGCACTGATCTAAGCACTTCCCGTGTATTAACTCAAGGGCTAGCACACTACAGCCCACCACCTGATTTTTGGGTTTGGAGGCTTTTTATGCAGTTTGTGAGCTAAAAACACTTTTTCACATTTTTAATGGTTGAAAAAAATCAAAAAACTATTTCATGACAAATGAAAATTATATGAAATCCAAATGCCAGGATCCATAAATAAAGTTTCATCGAACACAGCCACACCTATTCATTTGTACATTATCACTGCTTTTCTGTGACAAGGGCAAGGTTAGGTGAAGGTGGCAGAGGCTTAACGACCTGTAAACCCCAAAATATTTACCATCTGATCCTTTACAGAAAAAGTTTGCTGACTCCAGTGTTAACTCATTGAACAATTAACATGATCCCCATTTTACAGATGAGAAAACTGAGGCTCAGAGAAAGACGGTGATTTGGCCAAAGTCCCACAGGTAGGAAGTGGTATTGCTGGGGTTTCAACAATGGGGAGAAAACATTAAACAATGGATTCCATTTCTGGAGGTCCACTGTTGGGGTATTCCAGGGAGGTTGTGGGGACCAGACACGTGTCAGGCCGCCTACTAGAAAAACCAAGCCCCACACCACTAGCTGAGCTCCCTTGGATATAAAATAAGGACAGCAGAGGGGAGCTGTGTGTGTCCTCTTGCCTGGCCCTCCCCAGCGCTCTCTGCCTTGGGGAGAAGTCACTACTGTGGGTTTAAATCCTGGTGACAGGGACATCACGGGGCAGCTCATACCCAGATGCCCACAGGCCCAGCACCCAGCCCAGCAAGCGCGAACTCGGCCCACTCTTACCCCATTGGTTTGCCGCTTCTTGGTAGAGAAATTGCCCAAGACTAATTGCAAGTAATATTTAATTTTATCAGGGATAATTACATGAAATTAATTCAGCTTCTACCTGGAAGCACTTTATTACCGTTGGCTTTCTGAGGGAGCTGGGGTAAAAATTGGGGCACACGGCAGCAACTGGGAGGTGGGGAGACGGGACAAGGTGCTGAGATTTGGACTGAACAGACAACAGGTGTTACAAAGTGATCAAGCAATGATAACAGCTAGCATTTAAGTGAACATCAACTGTATGCCTGTGTGCAATGCTCCGTGGCATGACACCACTTAACCTCAGACAACCCTGCCGGTGGGCCTAGTAGGTCACCACCAGACCCCCATCCCCATTATAGACGAGGCCACTGGGTCCCAAAGGATCAAGGGCAGACATCTGTGCGCCATTAAAAGAAAGAACCCGGCTCTGTTTGAAGCCCTGTTGGGCCACTTCCTAGCTGCATGATCTTGGACAAGCCAGCTCACTTCTTGGGCCTCAGTTTCCCCATCAGTCAAATGGGAACAAAGATAGTACACTGCTCCAGTGCTTCTGAGGAGTCAATACGATAGTGCAGAAGAAACGCTTAGCATAGTGTTTGGCACCCAACAGCGCTCATTGAATGCTACCACATCATCATCATCATCATCATCATCATCGTCATCACTGTCAAACAGTGCTACTTGCACGCTGGGGCTTCCTGCCTCCACTGGGCCCAGTTTGAGGCTGGGGTGGGGAAGGATCAGAAGAACTGGGGGAAGGCTGAGCTTTCTAAGCCTCCCTAAGGCGGCCCCACACACAGAATCTCTGAGCCAAGAAGTACAAATGAGGCCCCAACCAGGCCGGGAAGCACAGGCCATCTCTCCCCAGCCTCTAGCTTCCCCGCTACCCAGCCCTCCAGGAGCCCCATTTGGGGGCACAGTCTCCCCTGAGGCACCAAGAAGAAAAGGGGGCCCCTCTCCCACAGCTGCTGTCGTTGTCAGGCTCCCAAGGCCCGAGGGGGGTCTGGAGCCACTCTGAAAGGCCGCCGGGCGCCGGGGGGTTCATTCAGCTGTTTTCGGGTGGCTCCAGTGAGTTCATTTTACCAAGGCAGAATATTAAACAGCTCCTGGGGAAACAGATGCTGGGCTTTGGTTTCAGAGGGAGGGAGGAAAGGAGGCCACAGGCCGGCAACGGGAGAATTCAGGTTCCGCTTCAGGCGGCTCCAAAGACCTTTCCAGGCTCAGCTTGGCCAGAGTTGTTGTCACAGAGACGGGTGACCAGTGACCAAGCATATGGCATCATCCTGCGGGAGCCCAGGCTGATACCTGGAAAGCCTCATTTCACTTAGTTCTCACAGCCACCCTGTGAGGTAGGAAGTCTACTCTACCCATTTTAGAGACAAGAAAACTGAGGTGTATGGTAGCAACATGACTCACTCAAGGCCACACAACAAAACAAGGCACCAAGATGCAAAGCCAGGCCCCACAACATCAACTTGGTCCTTTAATCTACATGACTGTCTCCCACCGCCCCCAAGGTGCCCTCTCCAGGGCAGACACGGAGCAAATGGAGCCCTGAACAGACCCAGAGCTGCCACGTGCTGTGCCTCCTGTGTGCTCCGATTTCAGAGAAACGATACCACTTTCTATTATCCTAATAATAACCCATGACCTCTGAGCAGATTTCTTGGAGGCTGCAAAACACATCTGGGCGTATCGTTTCCTCTAAGCGTCACTGCCAGCAGGGTGGGTCCCAAAGCCACTGCCCAGTGAAGGGCAAAGCCAGGAAGCAGATCCTCCTCTGCCCACCCCGCTGCAGACTCCAGGTCCGGACTCATCCTATTGCCAACCGAGGAAGCTCTAGCATTCACTCCCCACACTGGAGCACAGAGAGGTGCGGCAACCTGCCAGAGCCACACAGCACAGGTTCCAAGGTCAGCCCCCCCAGCTCTCACTGGCTCCCACTGGGAGCCCTCACACTCCTGGCTGCCTGTGCAGGTGCTCATTCGTAACTTCGGGCTTCTTCCTTTGGGACTTAGTTTGGTGCCTTCATGATTAGGAATAAATAATAATAATAACATTTAGTATATATTGATGCTTAACAGGCATTAAGTCACAAATCATAAGCGTTTATGTGTATAAACAGGTGTGGTCTCAACCCACAGAACCCACGAGGGTGACACTGCCATTACGCGCTCTTTACAGATGAGGAAACCAAGGTGCGGAGACATCTGTGATCACGACTGTATGGGCCCTGTGTGCTGGGGGCAGCTGAGCCAGGTTCTGACCTAAGCCACTGCTACACCAGACCCCATGTCACCCTGACAAACCCCGGCCACCTGCACAGGCTCTCAAGCCCCATTTCACAGACCATCCATCTCGCCATTGCCCTTGGGTAACTCTACCGGAGGTGAAGGAGACCCGGTGGAGAGAAACCCTGTGCGCTTCTCCAGTCTCCATGGAGATGCGTGGTGGCATCTCCATGCTGAGGGGCAGCCTGGACTCGTGGGCAGAAAGATGGGGGACAGGTCCGGCTTTCCCACCTGCTAGCCACGCCCACAAGCACACCCTGTCCCTTTTTGCATCTCACTCACCTCACCTGTGCAATGGGTCAACAGAAGCAGCTGCTTCACAGGGGGGTGAGGGAGCCACGCGAGAGTCACACCTCACTCTCAAACTGCCCCCCCCGCCCCTTCAATGGCCGCATCTTATTCCCAGGGGAGCTCTAGTACACAGGAATCCAGGGTTCAGAACAGGGGGAGGTGGGCCCCAGCGCCATCCACACCTGTTATAAGCTGGGAGACAACACATCAGCACGCCTCCTGGGCCTTGGTTTCCTATCTGTACAAAGGATGTCTCCTGGGATGCTGATGGCCCACCAACCCTGTCCAAATGGGTGGCACCTGGAGCCCTGTCCCCAGCACACCCCAGGTGCTCAGCACGTGCTGCTGGGAGCACCAGTCCAACTTGAAATTCCTCTAAGGGATGCTGCTGTGACTGCCCCAACGTACCCCACCCCTGCCACCACGCAAGTGGTTTTTTTCACCTAAAACTCTGAAAAAGGAGTCCCGGTGACAAAAATCCCAATTCTAATGAAGAGCGTAGGAAGAAACGCCCAGAACCCACAGACAGGAGCTGGGTTCCAAAGGGTTAAGCTCAGCTCTGATTCCTCCCGAATGGCAAAGACAGCAGCTGAGGCTGCCCGTGCTCCCCGCTGCCTGAAGCCTGACCCCTGACATTTCCACTCCCAGCCGCACTTGCATTTAAAAAAGGGAAGGAAAAAAAATGGAACCATCCACACAAACAGGTTGGGGCGAAGTGGCGGGGTGGGGCAAGGAAGGAGGGGAGGCTGCAGATTTCCTTTAGCAGAGTTCAGTTCACCCTCCCCCCTCAATTTTTTTTTTTTAAGAAAGACCTAGAAGGGAGGCAGAGGGGGACCAGGAGAATGAAAAGATGGCAGACAAGTTCTCCAGAATCACTGGGCACCACTAAATTTTCTGATTAATTAACCCTGAAAGGGGCCTCTTTTCCAGCCCTTCCTGGGGGAGGTTCTGGCTGGTGGTGCCACCCCCTTCCCCCATCTCACCCCCCCACCCCCGCCAGCCACTCCCCATTTGCAGAGAGGAACGGCCTCTCCAGGGGGATTCATCTAGAGGTCCCACGGGGAGCCCAATCCCCTCTCTAGGCCTCGCAGTAGTTAAAGCCAAGGATGATAAGGAATTTATCAAATGAGATTTACACAGGGAAACCCTAATTAAGAGGTTAGTCTCCGGTTTAATTGCCTTCAAACCTAGGCAGGCCTGCCCAGGCAGATGGATTTTCAGTCTGACCTCATTAAAAATAATAATAACCAAATAGAATACAGAGTAAAATCCAAAGTCCACACAATGTGGCTAACAAGTGGCGGGGGGCAGGGGCATGGGGGGTGAAGGTTGGGGCCTAGTCTGTGTAGGTTGGAATCCTCTCATGCCCCCTGGGCTGGCCTCAGACCCCTGGGCTGGGACCCCTGAGCTGTGGTCCTTCCCTCAGCCTCTCTCTCCTCTCTTGAAATCTGGTGGTTCTGGACTCCCCGCTCCTTAAGGCCTTCCCCCACCCCAGCCCCGGCTCCCCTTGAAGCTGGCATGCCAGAATATAAATTGAAAGCATGCATGCCCCCCACCCCACCCCAGGCGGACGCCACATACCAGACAAAATGGCTGCAGGCCTGGTCATGGGGGTTAAGAATGGTTTTTGTTTTTGGCCGGGATGTGGAGGGGCCCAAAGGAACTGGCCTGGACAATTGTTCCAGGAATGAAAGGGAGAGAAGGAAAAAGAGGAGCGGGGGTGATGGCTGGGGAGAAGGAGACCGAGCAAACACCTGGGGAACCACTGCAGGAGATATTTTTCTGTCCCCCAGGGTCTGCCGTGCAAAGAGTGGGTGCATCAGGTCCTTAAAACTCAAGGGGTGCGAGGACATATCCCAGTCTGGGCAGAGATAAGATTTTACTCCCTACGCACCCTCCTCACCACCCCACCTTTGTTTGATTAAAATTGTAAATTAATGCTGGAGGTGGAGAATCGAAAGAGATTTCTTTCCAAAAGCAAAATCTAGAAGAAATCTCCAGCAAACGGGCTTATACACCATCACATGGACTTGGGGAGAGACAGAAGAAAGAAGAAAAATCCTACAGGGTCTCTCTTTTCTATCCCAAACCAGTGACTCCAGTTGCATGACAAAGTCATAAGGAGTAGTTATCGGGGCTGCCTACCAGCCAGGTACAGTTTTTAAGGGCTACACATGGTTTGTCTCTTAACGGCCCATGGAAAACGTGTCACCGTCTATATGCAGAGTAGAAGGAGAGAATAATATTTTTAACACGTTATTAGCATTGTTGCCGTGATTTTTAGAGAAGTTTCCTAACACTAGCAAGGGACTGATTCTCCCAACTCTATACAAAGAGAGAATCTAAGAAGTGGGTATATGGAGTTAGGGGATTGAAAACTCTAAGGGGCTCCAGAAAATGCATGATTTTTTTTTTTTTAATCTCAGTCCATTTTCTCAGAGACTTAGGTTTCAAAACATCTAGTCATCTGGGGAATTTCTGCCAACCGCAATGGCCACCATCTCTACCCTCCGCAGCACCCAAGCTCACCCTCCGAAACTCTGCAGGCCAATGTCTCACTGCCCTTTGGGCAATGAGGAACCCTATAAAGGGATACCTGCTTCCCCCACTTTCTGCAGCATGCCACCTCTTCTCCTTGTAGGTTCCCTATTTCTCCTGTCCAAAGGGTAAAAAGTCTCTGTATTTATGTCAAGGTTTAGTGGCCTCTAGGATGTGCCAGACACGGGGCTGAGTGCTTTTCATTTTCCCCAGTAATCTTCACCATGCCCCTGTTTGACAACAACAACAACAACAACAAAAAGCAGATGAGGAAACTGAGGCCCAGGACATTAAAGGGATGAGTCCAGGGGGAGGCAGAACTGTTACGCCTAAGGCCCTGACTTCCTGCATTGTCTTCCTCCTGGAGGTCTGCGACATAACAGCCAGCTCCAGTGGCCAGCGGTTGGGTGACTAATAGAGGAAATTCGAGCATCCTCTTATGGCCCACCATGGTGAGGCGGGCCGTGACGTCTGTAACAAGCCTTGGGAGGGACAGTGGCTGTGTCTAGGGTCTTGGGCAAGCACAACCCACAGAAGGGAGGGGCTGGCAGGAACCGGTGTTAGGAACGGAGAGAGAAGACAAGTGGAACTAGGAAGCACGATGCCAAGGGCCACCTCCCTTCCCTACTCACCCCTGCAGAAATGGGGGCTGGGATCCTGAATCCCGAACCACCCCCCTGAAGGAAACACCTATCACCCCTCCTAGGTCTCAGGGGTATCAGGGTGCCATGTCGTCTGTGGACAGGGCACTTACCCCTCAGCCCTGGGACCAAGTAGGGGTGCACTCCTGAAGCTGACAAAGCCCCACTTCTTTGTTCATTCAATCATCGGGCACCTACTGGTAGCCGAGCCGGTGCCAGGTGCTGGGAATAGCTGTCACATTGTCTTCATTCTGATCTCCACTCATACGTCATAGCCACCTGGTCAGAGGGCCTGCCCCAGACACTCTCTCCTTACACTGGCCAATTTCCCGTGGGACATTAATGCAATTGTCCCTTTTATCTACATGCTGATGGGGGTAATTCCCTCCGCCAACAGGCACGGTGTCTGTTTGGTTCACAACTATGGTTCTAGCATGGTGCAGGGCACACCAAAAGAAGGTGACAGATTCTCCCTGCTCACAGGGTCCTAGGAGAGACCAGAATTGACCCATTTGACAGACTGGCAGGTCGAGGCTCAGCGAGGTCGCATGGCCTTGTCCCAATCACACCAAGCCACCTCCTGGACCCCAAGGCGTGGGGCTCTGGCCGCTGTCCCCCTTCGCTGGTGGAGAACAGATGGTGAAGATTTGAATAGTCAATGACATGGCTAGCAACTGCTGGGAGGGGGGCAAGGCTGTGAGTCAGTTTTTATTTCTAGCATCTGTCGGGAAATCAGCGTCCCTTCTGGTCCTTAGTGGTTGTGAGCACAGGCTCCCAAGTCAGACCCAGGTGTGAATCCAAGCTGGGCAACCTGAAGCAGGTCCCTTTGCCTCTCTGAAACTCAGGTTACTCATTGATTAAAATGAAGCTTGGCGTGATTGGCACTCAGTGACTGCAGCCTGTTACGATTCCTTTGCAATTCAGAGAATCAGGGAGGCCAAGCAAAAGAAAAGCAGCCAGAAGGTGGACGCCAGCCCAGGTCACCCAGGGATCAGCTCCTCTGTGCTTCCCCAGGCTGGCCCCAATGGGGCCTGTACCTTCCTGCCCGGGTGACCTCTGTCAGGCCCAGAGAACAATGTCTGAGAAAAGAAGGAAGCGGAGTCTCCCTGGTCCAGGACATAAATCGTGGCCTGCCCAGATACGGAGAGAACGGACATCCCCCACGCCTCCCACCTGTGGCAGGCTGAGCCCGCCCTTGGGGCCTGGGCACCTTGTCCCGGGATGGGGAGGACACCCCCTGCCCTAACCTGTGGCCCAGGTGCCGCCAAACTATTGGAAGGGAGTTTCTGCCTCCTCCGAAAGGCATGAAGAAAGAGAAGGAAACAGGCATTTGCTCAGGTACTTTGGGCTCAGATACAAGCAACATTAATTGCACATCTACTGTGTGCCATCAGGCCCATCTCTCCCCACCCCCACACCTGCCCCTCCCTGTTCCTGGAACATGCCAGCTCAGTCCTGCACTTGCTGTCTACCTCCTAGAACACCCTTCCTGTAGAGCTTGACAGGGCCGGATCCAGGGGTGTGGGAACCTATTGTTAAATATCCAGGAACTCTGCAAGCTGATTGACAACTGACATTACATTGGAAGCTTGATATTGGCCGAGAAGGGAGTATTTACACCAAGGGAATCAGCAACGCTTCAAGCCTATCTCCCCGCCTCCTCCCGCAGAGGGAGGTTGTTGATCAGTTGCCAGCACACCACTGGCCAGCTCCCTCTCTTCCTTCAGGTCTGGGCTTACTGGGCTTACTGTCACCGCTTCACAGAGGCCTCCCTGGTGGCCCAGTCTAGAAACTCTCGTGTACCACCCCTCCACCCCCAGCCTACTTCACATTCCCTGCTCCTGGCCCTGCTCACTCTGCGACATTCTTCTTTGTTGTCTGTCTGGCTGTCCCCTCCCCTAGAATGTCAACTCCATGAGGGCAGGGGCTTTTGTCTATCCGATTCCCCACTGCATCCCAGCAGGGAATGCAGGCCTGGGTTCGAATCCCAGCATTGGAATTACAGCGTTGCCACGTGGTAAGTGCTTGGTACGCATTTGTTGACTGAATAAATATGCCAGGCGCTCTGAATTCAGACTTTACTACCATGTGTTCAGCATTATTTTGAACCTAATCTCAATCCCTCCCTGAAGTTCGGGGTTTTTCAACCTCGGCACTTTTGACTTTTTGGGCTGGATAAATCTTTGTTGGGGAACAAGGATGTTGATACGGCCCAGAGCATCGTGGGCGTTAAGCAGCATACCCGGCCTCTACCCTTTAGATGCCAGTAGCACCCTCCCTCCTTTGCAGTTGTGACAACCCAAAACTTCTCCAGACACTGTCAAGTGTTCCCGTGGGGTGAGAGTCGTATCACCCCAGAGTAAGGACCATGGCCAGGGCCCTCAGGGATGTGTGTTACTCTCCCCAGTTTGCAGCAGAGGATACTGAGGCTGGGAGAGGTGCCCTGACTTGGCTAAGGGCCCCACATGGGATCAGAGAATGACACCCCTCCAGCTGACTCCAAAGCCTTTGCTCTCACCAATTTGTCCTGCTGCTCGCTGCCCCCAGGGCACTGGGCTCATCAAGCCCTCTAGCAACCCTCTAAGAAGGGCACAGGGATTACACGTATGTTACATGTGAGGTGACCCAGGCTCAGAGAGGTGAACCACATACCCAAGGTCACACAGCACCTAAGTAGCAGAGCTGGGATTCGAACCCAGGCCTGCCTGTCTCCTAGACCCTCCCACTCTCACCTGGAGCAGGGATGCTCACTCTCAAATTCGCTCTCACTCTCTCTGTTCAGCCCAAGCCTGCCAGGTTCCCAGGTTCATTTTCCTCTTACCAGCTCCCAGGTGGTTTATGGTGGGCACAGGCTCCTGGGAAAGTGCTCAAAGGCCGAGATCGGTTCAACAAGAAGCTTGGCTATTACTCACGCATATCAGGGAACTGTTCCTCCTGACAGGGAGAGCCGTCAGGAGGAAGACAAATACCGAAATATCGCAGCACTGCCATCCCACCGCCAGCCACCCGTGCCTGACCATGGCTGGCTGCATCGGGCTGAGGCCAGCCCACCGAGGTCCACAGGGGGTCTGAGGTTGCTGCTGCCGGAGTGGCGGGCTCCAGCCCAACCCTGCCCTGTGACACAGCAAGTCCCCAGGGCCAGGCCCTGTGCTAGCTCGCCTGCTACGCAGCCTGGTGTGGCTCCCCTCCAGCCTGTACCCCTCAATAGCCGAGGACAAGCCACCTAGCCTCTCTGGGATTCGATTCCTCATCTCCGAGATGGAACAAACAGTAACAGCAGTGCCATCATGGACTTTGAACAGTCATAGGACACTACCAATGAAACATCTGACATACAGTAGGTGGCCAATGAAAGCTGGTGCTGTCACAGGGCTTCCTCCATGTTGGGCAGTCTTCTGAGTATCTACTCATGCATGTGTTAACTCACTGAATCCTCCCAGCCCCATGAGGGTAGGAACTATTATTGTAGTTGTTCACTGAAGGGAAAATGGAGGCACAGAGAGGTTAAGTAACCTGCCCAAGGTCACACAGCTAGGAAGTGGAGTTGCTGGGGTTTGCTCCAGAGACTGTGCTCTTAGCCACATCATTACGATCATCCTATTTAGTCCTAGTTAACTAAAAGCACCCTACTTAGTCCTCACAATACTTCTATGAGGTAAGAATTTTTTTTTTCCTTTTTACAATTTTATTAATGAGGAAACCAAGCTGGGGCACAGAAGTGGCTCCAGTCACACAACTCAGAAAAGTCAAAGGGCCAGGCCTGACACCAGACCATTTGTCTGGCCGAATCCGGTACTACTGCAGTTTCCCCAAGGTCGGGAATTGTCTCCTAACAATGTCCACCTCCGGAAGAGGAAGGGGAACAAGTGCTGCTGTCGTCAGGAATGTGTGTCACGGTGCTTTCTGCAAAACGTTTGCAAGCTTCTGGCCTAAGAAGACCCTGGCCCCAGTTTGCACAAGGCTTAGCCAGACAAACTCAGATCCTAGCTCCCAGGGGAGGGGCATCAAAAAGCAGTAAGGGAAGGCCAAGGTCAGCTCTAGTCCAATCCTTATTCTGCAGCTGTGCTGTGTCACCTTGGCTGAGCTGATTGTCTTCTCTGGGCCTTGGATGGTTCCACTAAAAAACGTTATGGAGATGGGGCACACAAATGGGAGTTCTTTCCCATCCTAAAACTTCACCTAAACTTTCACCTCAGTGCTACTTCAGTAGTGAAAACTATACGCATGTGTTTCGGGATGTTCCTCTACAGCAACACGACAGTTTCGACTGCTGTCACGTCTGGACATCTAAGCTGCCAACGCAGGTCTAACCCATATCTTCACATACACACACCCAGGCAGGAAAAACTGGGCCAGCAGACACTGGCCCATGGCAGCCAGTGCAATAAACTCCCAAAGGCTTTCCACAACGACGCTGCCGCAAGCTTTTACTGGAATGCATGAAGTCGGTCTTCTAAGAAGTTCTGAATTTTCACTCCTCTCAAAATGGCCACATAGGCCCTGGCGGAGAGCCGGCCCACAGAACCGCCTCCTTAGAGGGTGCTTGGGGGCTGAAAGCATCCTCTTTCGCAGCTGTCATGTAATGGAGAGCAGGCACTGGGCAGAGGTCTCACCTGAAGTAATGAAGGAGCCAGGGAGAGAGGGACACACCTAGAGGATGGTGGGAAATTCCCTGGGACGAAGGAGGTGAGACTCCTGCTCAGGGAAGGTGAAGGGGTGGGAGCACCAAGCACAAAGAGCTGGAATTTCAAGACCAGTTTCTCTCTTTGTCGAAACCATCAACTACCCCCAAATTCACCCCCAGAAAGAAAGGAAAAATAAAAATGTGGGCAAACCCAGCCCCTCTCCCTATCCTTAGCCTTAATGAGGAGCGTGAAGTGACAGAACCACCATTCCCATCCTGTGCACCACCTAACTTCAAAAATCTTGGGCGCAAAGTAGGGAGGGAAGGGACACCAGATTTTGCAGGCTTAAAAACAGATCAATTTTACTCTAAAGTTTCAAATGAAACATGCTCCTGCTTGGGAAAAGAATTTCATTAGGAGGAAAATATAATATAAAAATACCCATTTAGAAAGAATGTGCTATTAATTCTTAGCACTCTATGCAGAAGAGAAAATTGCATTTTTATCTAAATGGTTTTTCTGCATAAGCCATTTACAATATTCTTTGCCTCTCTATAATCGGCCCTGCTACCATTAGGACTGGGGCGACCGGGCTAAGGGCTGAAATTGCCCTCACACACATTTAATACATAACCTCAGAAAATCGATTCCAACAGGGATCTCAGCAAACAGGCCCAGCATGCCTTTTAAAAAAAAAATAAATAAATATTGTGGAGGGAGGTGGGGGTGGGGGCTTTGGGAGTGGTCCGCTGATGGGGAAGGAAAGGACAAGATGGTTTAAGTTAAAAGCAAATGTTCTGGATCCCTTTAGCCATCTGTGAAATTGCAACCAATTTTGGGGTGCGCAATTGCAACCATTTGACTACCTGCATGTGCGTAGTAGATGTGTGTGCTGGCACCACACACACACACACACACACACACACACACACATGGGTTTCCATCAAACAAGCAAACAAGAAAGAATAAAATTCAGAATATGAAAACAAACTATTTTTAAACACTAAAGCAAACACACCAAGATAGTAATACTGCTATTTTCCCATTAAACTAAGTTTCTCTCAATTTGAAAAGCGAGAGTAATCTAAACAATACTTCCAAACAAACTGCCGGGAGTTGGGGTGTTGCGGCATCTGCAGTTCTTAACGACGGAAAAATCCCCTCCCTAGAGAAGCAAAAAAACACAGGCGGGGATGGGGCCAGACGGCTTCGCCACGTCCTGCCACGTCCTGCCACGTCCCACCAAACGCGTCCTCCCCTATGACAGCGCTCACATGGACGCCCAGTCCTCTCAAACTTCAAAATGCAACACTTTCTCTTTTTTTTCCAAAAAGTTAAAAAAAAAAAAGTCTTCCAGCTCTTTCTCTCTTGGATTCCCAGAATAACTACTTACTTAATACCAAATGTCGAGGAGCTAAATTAATTCATTTAGGAAATGCAGGGGCTATGATGGGCACTGAGAGTGGGGGCCCCTGTGATGTCGCTGCCAGGAGCCAGAACGCCTCAGGCTGCTATCTTCCGGCACTGCACAGTCCTTACATTCTTCCTCTCAAACAAGCAGTCCAGAAATGTCGTAATTATAGCAGATACAGGTAACAGGTGTGCCCCCTCGGTCCCTCCCACCCCTGCCACCACCATCTTCCAGACAAGCTTCTGGAAGATTTAGTGGTCTAGTCTGGGGTATTATAATTACCGGAAATGACTTGGGTGTTAAGGGTTAGATAAAGACCCTCTCCAAATATAAGGCCAGACACCAATGTCCATTAGACTTTAACGGACCCACATAAAAAAAGAAATTGTATCCTCATCTCCCCCCATGCCTGTTTCCTCAGAGCCTCACGTTCATTGCAGGCTGGCTCAGCACCGAAAATACTCTGTCCGGCCCTCACTCTGCAAAGGCAAGGCCTCAGTGGAAAATGTGTGCGAGGAATTAAGCAAATGGGGGTGGGGGTGCTCAGTAAACCATTTGCTCCAAAACTGTTATGGCCAAAACCTGTCTTTAGAAAATAAGAAGAAGAAGGAGAAGGAGAAGGAGGAGAAGAAGGAGAAGGAGGAGAAGGAGAAGGAGAAGGAGAAGGAGAAGGAGAAGGAGAAGAAGAAGAAGAAGAAGAAAAGTGGAATTTTAGCCCATCATCTGGAAGCAGAGAAACAGAAAGACCGTGTGGGGAGCCCAGGAAGGAAAAGGGGAGCATTCAGAGACACTCCCCCACCCCCCACCCCCCCCATCCGCTGAAGCGCCCACACCATCAAAACGACACAAGCTCCACTTTTGAGACTGAGTGTACCGAAAAGGCAAAACAGCTACGGGCTGTTTTGCTTTGTTTTCCGTTACCCCAGCTTTAGAGACGAATGCATACTTCTTCTTCCTTCTTTGGAAGTCAAACCAATGCATTTCTCTAAAAAGTTACACACACATACCCCCAGCACCACCATTTGTCAAGCAGCAGCATGGAAGGTGCTCCAACGTGGTTTAAGATTCCGAACTCTTCTCCATGTCGCGCTTAGCTCCCAGTCAATTAAGAATTAATGCGCAGAAACTTTCCAGGGACCAAGGCACCAGGAGGAAGGAAGCCCATGTTCTCTGGCTCTCTCGAAGGCTCTGGGAGGCTGGATTTGTTAGACCATTGGGCTTTTTTCTCCCTCCTCCCTGACAAGTGATGGTTGAAGGGGCCACTCGCCCTCTCTTCCTGGGGAGGTGGTGGGAACCAAAGCCGGGGGCCTTTATTCCCTGGTGGGCAAGTGGGCCCATTAGTGTGTACATTCACCCTCGTTACACACACACACACTCACTCACACACACACACACACACACACACACACACACACACACTTCCAATCCCAGCAAAATGCTTCACACACACTGAGCACAAAATAAATGCTTATTAACTAAACTGACCCAAAAGAGTGAAATGTACAAGTAAATTAATCATGCCTCTCCCCGAGGCCTAACAGGATTACAAATTCGGCAAAAATTGACCACATGAGATCAATAAGCTTCTACTTAAAATTGAACGGGGCCAAAACTTGGTATGAGCTTCTTCTTGAGGGGGGAAAAAAACATTTATTTTTTTTCATTTCTTATGAAGACTTCTCCAGCCTGTGTGTGTATGTGTGGGTGCATGGGTGGGTGGGTGGGTGGGTGCGTGCATGCTTGCACTTGAGCCGAAGCCGGCAGAAGGCATCCAGAGCTTTATGCCCAGACAATTTAGAAATAGTCACGGCATAAGGATCGTGAAATTGCTCCTGTTTAAAAAAAGCCAAATTTTGGTCCACAGCCTCTCTCCCCTCAAATACTAAACAACCACCAAAAGTTACATTGCCGGGGATAAAAACGGTCAATTTGTTTTGAGCCAATTAGGCCTCACTACAAAAGCATCAAGGGCTGCTGACGGCTGGACCGTGGATTCCCTGAAGGGGAGGAAAGCGGAGACTCCAACTTCTCCAGCTCCTTCCCACACTTGACTTATCTCGAGTCAGGAAAATCTTCCTCTGGCTGAATTCGTCACTTACTTTCGTTCCCTTTTTGCCTACCATTCAGAAAAAAAAAAAGAAAAAATATATATATTGTGTGGGAGGGCACTGCTTGCATTTCAAGGCAGTGGGACCTGCCTACAAGGTCTGTGAACGGCAAGATGACCCCTGAAGAGGCTCAGTGCTGGCAGGGAAGCCTCCTCGGTGGTCACTTTATGAGATCACCAGGGAAAAGGTCATTCCTGTTCCCACCCCCATCATCCCTCTTTGATGGAAAAATCTGGGTGCATCTGTGAAACTCAATGCATCGGCAGCAGGTCTCATGGGCCCCTTTCTTCTTCAGGAGAAGTTAGCCACAGGCACGTTACTAGGGCTCAACCCACCCAGGGCCCATCTGGGTCTCCATCTCCCCCTGCCCCATGTGTCTGCCTCGGCCACTAACTAAACAGAAACGGGCTCTGATTGCTAACAGACCCACAATGCAGTCAGGAGTTCCAAGCTGGGTCCTCCACATCGATTTCCCCCAAAACAGCTGCAGTCATGTGGAAGCCCCAGGCCCAGCAGGGAGAACTCAGCCAAGAACTTTCTGTCCTTTACGATGGCTGACACCAGCCCCCCAAGCAATTCACTCACCCCCAGCCTCACTCAGGAGGTGCTATGTAAAATGACTTCCACATTTATAAATTATTTTGCACTCCAAAACCCCAAGTGTCGGTAAATAACCTTTCGATCCATATAGACGCACTCCTCCCCCCTCTCCTACCGCCCCCACCCTGAGAAAATAATCCACACCTCAACCCCATCCAGTCTTCCTAACTGGGGGTGTTTCTGGCTCATAGAAAAGGAGGCTAAAGTATCCACGTCAGGACGCAGGGCCCTAACATTTTCAAGGACTTCTCAAAGAGCCCACGTGGACAGGGCAGACCCGCTTACTTCTCCGCGAATTCTCAACCAACCCTCGCTTTCTATGCAAGACTCAGCTTTGGGGAGTTCAAAGCCGGCTATGTGTTCTGTAGCCTCCCCCCACCCCCTTCCCATCATAAGATGGTCCCTCAGAAGTATTTTATTCCTGGTGGTCGTTGCCAACCACTGGACAATGCTTGTGTTCCAAGATCCAAGGGCACCTGAAAACACTGCCTCGCGGTAACTGAAAAAGGTCATATCTTTTTGACATTTTACCCCGCCCTGGATGACTGAATGAACAGGGAGCAGGGCTGCGTGTGTGTGTGTGTGCGCGCGCGCATGCAAGTGTGTGCGCATGTGTGTGCAAGTGTATGTGTGGAGGGGTTCGCTCATTAACTAGCACTCATTAACTGTTCACTCATTAACATACCAGGAACTTCCACATATGCCCAAGAACACCACACTAGAACCCTCAACATGGGGCAGACGACTTCCCGGGACACACCACGCAAAGCCAGCTGCGTCAGAAGGGCCCAAGACCATGCAGCTCCAGAGAAATTTTTGACCTGAGCTTTAAGATTAAATGAAATCTTTGTGCCCCAATACTCTTTCAATTATCATCAGCAATAAGAAGAAAACAAAACGAATGTTCAACTCTCCGCATTGAACACATCTCCAGGCCACGTAATTCTCACAAGACAGGCTGCTGGAAGAGGGAGCAGGGAAAGACCGCGGCATGCCTCAGTCAGTTTAGTCCACGTTTCTTCCAAAGGCATAATAGCCATCTATCTCCGAGCAACTGCGGAGGTCGTTTTTTGAGACATGCAGCATAAAAACAAGACCTGGTCCCTCCCCACTCGTGTCTTCAAAGCACTGGACTTTCCAAAGGCCTCCCCAGCCATGAACCCCAAAATTGCTTTTGACACAGGGTCTCCCTGCTGCCGTAAACCATTGCCCAACACACCTCGTTTCACCCAAACCAAACACCAAGTCAGACGGCAACCCAGAAAACCAGAGACAGCTCCGTGGATCGGAATCCCAGGGTCAGGCATGTCTTGAGGAGTGCAAGATCTTCCATAGAGAGTGCGAAGATGGGAAGGAAGACGGACGGACGCTCTGAGTCACACAGCAGATCCTACCAGCTCTAGGGGGAGTGGGGCAAGCTGATGTGGCTGGACTCCTAAGCTTTAAAGATCAGAACCTATAAACCTGCTTTTCCCCAACAATGTGAGTTTGTGTTGGGATGTATATGCAGAGTTTTCCCCCTCTTTTGGACTGTAGGTCTATTCCATGAACAATGTTCCTTCTGGGACATTCAGAAAGAGCCAATTTGTTAGCGTGAATGTGCTCAGACCTCCAAATGGTTAAATTCAATTGCCTTTATGTTTAAAGGGCATTTAGGTCCATACGATGATGTATAAAATTGTAAAAGGATATGCACACGACCATTATAAAGTTCTCTCTCTGCGTCCAGCTTCTCCAGGAAGCGGTGATGATGAAAAACTCCCAGCCAAGGGAGAGAATGAGAATTTGGGATACTATGGCTGCGACGGACCTGCACTCAGTAGGTACCCGTGTTGCCAGTCCGACATGGCCTTGTAGGACCAAAATTTGAAGCTATCAGGAACGGGTTAGAAACAGCCCCTTGGATTTCAAGATGCGGGAAATCTGTGGCAATTTCTCTGCCCCCCCACCCACTCCGTGTCCTTTCTGGGCAAACACCGTGGTGGGAGCAGACCCTCCACTTGCTTCCCAAACCTCAGAGGCCACTGATTAAGATGCAGGCCAGCAAACGAAGCGGGCCTGCGATGATTACACCCTGCGAGAATGATGTCTCTCAGACGTCCCTCCTCACTCAAGTGAATTAAACTTAACTCTGCTTTTTAGTCTCGGTCACAAAATAAGTCTGGAGCTTGAGATCCCTGAAGTGCACACCCACAGGTGTCTTTTCACTCACACCCTAAAGAAACTGATTGCTAGGGGTGAGGCTGTGTGTTTGGATGCATGCTGTCGCATTGTCCAAAGATGGCAGAAAGTGATCAGGGCCACCTCTGGGTTGGGCTGCCCACTGAACAAAATGTGCCGGGGCCCCAGAACCGTCTCTTCCTTTGGGTCCTGAGTGGTACAGAGTTTAGGACCGTCCGCTGAGCTGTTGTGCATCAGAACACAGAGGGTCCCTGAAGACAAGGCTGTGACTAATTCGAAAGCCCAGCGTTGTCTCCGCCACGTTGCTGGTACCAAAAGATTACAATAAAGGAGAGGAATTTCCATAAGTGAGAAGCAGGGTCTGCTTCCCACAGCTGGGAGGGGGAATGGGGAAACAGAGGGGTGGGCACTGATTCAAAGATTCCTCCCTGGCGAAAGAGTGGTGTTAGCTGAACTCAGCCAGGGAGATACCTCCACGTATGCTCTTGCACAAAACCCGCGAGGGGCGACTTGAGCATCTGCTACCGAAATACTCCAGATCAGAGTCACCTACAGCCCTCTATTTTTAGGATTTGCGCTCACTCGGTCCTGTGCAGAATCAGAACCTACCAGCAAAGGCCACTAAGAGCTTCTTTCTCTCCTAGCCTTCAGAAAGTAGATTAAGGGTCCACTGGAGGAGTAGCTGGGTGATTTGATGAAAATACACTTGGCCATACATACATATATGTGTGTACGCTGGAGTGAGGCAGGCGTGGAGGGGGGAAAATGGGACTCTGTCACAGGGCCCTGCTTTCCTCCGTGGACGACAGACATGCTCAGACCCGACACCCACCACTGCCATACTCTTTCAAGCCGGCCCCTCAGACCACATCGTTGTTTGGCTCTAGTGTGTGCGAGAAGGCGAGGAAACTTGAAAAAAAATTTTCCCCCAAATGTCTCTTCTCCATCACGCACTCATGTATATATCAACATCTCAGCCACTAGCCATCAAAACCCACACTCAAATCTGTCCACCCAAGACGTGCCTAAAAATAGACATCGTCCTAAAACAAACATATCGGCTGGGCAACTCAAATCCTGACTTAAGTCAAGATGATGAGGTAAGGCTATTCCAACCCCTCCAGACTGCAGACTAGGGTAGAACAAGTGCGGGGGGGAGGGGGAGACAGTAAGGAGAGGCTATAAGGCACACCCGCTGGTTACAGGGGGACCCCCAATAAACGCAGGTCCCCTCTGGCATGAGAGGGTTTGGTGTTTTTATGTAGCAATGTGCTTGGGAGGCCTGCTTGCCCCTCACACACTCCCGAAACATTTGATCCTATTACATAAAGCCATGTCTTTTAATCTCTAAAATTAACCAGAGGTAAATACCATATTCCTTACTAGGAGTATTTATCTTCTAAATGCTTTCGGCAAAAGAGATCTACTCACTCCCACGGCAAAGAACACTACCGACATTATTGTCACTCAAGTGAAGAGAAAGGTGGTTTTGCTAAATCTTGTCCAGCCTGGAGTGAGTTGAGAAGATCCTGTGAAATTCCAAGGACAGGTATTCAAGTTTGCCCTTCCACAGTGGGAGAATTCCCCTCCTCTAATTTCACCTGGTCCTCCCAGAAAGTTTATTAAAGATGTAGATTTTATATCAGCAGGGAGTATCAAGTAACTTCTTGGAGAGAGTAGCCCTATTTTCAGGACCTATTAAGATTCTTTGTGGAAATTTAAATACCTCTGCCAGGCAAACAAAATCATATCAGGAACCATAGAATTTCATTGCTAGAAAGAGAAATTAGATTAACCAACCCTCACTCCTTTTTCCTAGAAACCTCAATAAAATAGAAGTACATTTCAACAGTCTCTTACTTCCGGTCTGAAGGGGCCTCACAAGACATCTAAATGAACTTATATTAAAGAAAGCTGTCCTTGAGGGAAGCCCTTCAATCTACCCAAATTGTATATATTTATATATAGATAGATAGATAGATAGATAGATAGATAGATAGATAGATGAATAGATAAGTATATATTACATATTAGAAGGCAGTGGCTATATTACATATTAGAAGGCAGTGGCTATTTGAAATCAAAACAGCCAGAAAAATCCAGTGGCAGAAACCATGACAAGTTCAACACCGATAAGCTTCAGCCCTTTAAAACATCCTTGTCCTTTATTAATATTTAGTAGAAATGTGTAATTGCAGATGTGTGCTAGGTTGGGGCTTTATGTCGGGAGGCGGGCAAAGAAGACAGGTTTATTACAGCCATGAAATATTAAACAAGCACCAAGAACAGTAGTAGTATGTCCCGGACTAGCCAGGGAGCAGGCAGGCCCTAAAGTCAGCTGCACAAAGGGGGCTCCTGTTTATGTTACCCCTGATTAACACCTGCGAAGTTTTGGGTTACATCTTCCGGAGGCTGCAAAAGTCACATGAAGGCATGCAACCCTTTCTGGATGATTTCACAGGGAAATGGAAAGGCAAGGCTCCTTGCCTTCCCCCAAACAAGTTTGAGTGAGCCTTAAAATTCTCTCCACTGTGTGGGGAGTAGGGGAAACAACTCAGAAAAACAGCACTAGGATACCCCCTCCTCCCCTAAGCCTGCCCCCATGTCTAAGGAAATTCAGTGTTCAAATCCTGCCTGCCTTGGATTTCTCAGCATCGCTAACTATGTTCCCACTGGAACACTGAGGGAAGCATGAAATTCCAAAAATTTCTCCCGCATCACTGTAAAAATGTCATACTTCCAAAAAGGGCAGGCTTGCATGCAAAGCGAATACAGAGACTTCTCCCATTTCAGGGTATGTGAAAGAGCATTTCTAGGCTGCTCTGAATTTTAAGATAGAAAGCAACCAACAGAATGGAAGTTGGGCAAGAATAAACTTATAACAGAATAAGGTTAGTTCGAGTTTTGAAAATCATAAGGGAGCAAAACATACCTCTTCAGACTTAATATCCTTCATCTACAACCTATCATTATTTCTCCTTCTCTATCTATTTTGAAATTCCTCCATAGCCACACACCTATTACAAAGATAGGTGAACGGTTTTTCAAACTAATTTCAAATTCGTGTAATCCTCATTGATTTAATAGATGTCCGACTAGGCCCAAACTCAGGCTGGATTTTTTTTTTCCTTTGCACGACCTCACCCTTCCCCCAACCCAACTTTGTGCAAACAGAACCTCATGATGAGATGTGGAGTTTTCATTATATAAAAGTTGTTTGGTGGGTTGATTAAGAAGTCAGGGGAAGCATAATTTGCAGAGGTTCATTTTCCTGGTAAAAAAAATTATAATCACATGTCATTCTGGCCTAGACTTTTCTAGAACTGCAACTTGCTAGTCGAGTTCCCTCCCCTCCAAAAGACATCTAAACCCCATAAGACAATCTGGGCACGTCCCAGTGGCTACACGGCTTGTGCAGTTCTGAAGACTTATTCGTTCTCTCCAACCCGAGCACGGATCATTTTGTTAAATACCGACTAGTATTTTGTCATCGGAGCGAAGAATTTCAGAAACGGTGTTAATATTTAATCACATTAGTACTGGTGTGTTTTACAGCATGACAAAATAAAATATCATTACAAAAATGGGCTTTGCCTGAAAGGGGGGGTGGGGATAGGTGAAAGAAAGTGCTCGCTGGGGCTGGAACCTAGAGAAGGTATTATTCAAAACCGCAGAACACCACTGCTTCGTGGCTGATGGGACCATATAGGCATGAGTTTAGGGAAAAGCTAAACGTTTTACTTTTTTTCTTTTCTTTTTTTACTCTATTTCGAAGTGGCACACTTGACTCTGATTTTCAGCCAGCGGACTCAGGGGCCCGTGGAAGGCTCTGTGTACCTATTTATACAACATGTGCAGATGGAACTGTAGGGTGTTATCATAATGAAAAGTTTAATCATCCTTATTTACTACCAGTAAGGGAGCAGCAATGGGATGCAGATACCTTATAAAGCCTTAACTAGCAGCCCCAAGGCTGCAAAAGCTGTGAGTGACCTCAATTCAGGGCTTTATCTAGGAAACTGTCCTTCCCACATCACAGAGTGGAAAACAAAAGAGGTCAAGTGGGTGTCCCTGCTGATGCCTCTAAGGCAGCCAGCCCCACAGCCTGTCCCTGAAGGGAGTCCCTGACCTCCAGTGTGCAGGGGAGGGCTGCAGTGATCCCACAGGGAAAAATCAACCCTAAAGCGCCTAACATCTGTTTCCAAAAAGATATTTTCCCTCCTCTGATTACTATAATGAAACAAACAAAACAAAACATTTCTTTAATGACATTTCTTCATTCACAGCCTGCATCTTTTCATTTATTTTTTTCTGTAAAGGAAGAGAGGTGGATGGACTGGGGAGTGAGTGGTGCGATAACCTCAAAAGCAAAACAAAACAAAACAAAAAAACCTCATTAAAACCACCCAATGCCTCTTCACCTAAGGTCCTTCAAAAGACTCTGCCTGCAAAGTGCTACTGGTTTCTTTATTAATTCTCTAAATCGGGTTTTCTTTTTTAACTTTTCTCACCCCATTTTGGCCAATATGGTCTTAATTACTGGGGGGATGGGAGAAGGGGGAGGAGAAGGGACAGCCAGGCCGCGCCAGGTAGAAGTGACAGGGGCTGGGATTTGTGCTAACCAGCTATCGATTGGTGGCGATCGAGATGTTGTGTACAAGAAAATAAAAGAGAAGGGGGGCCTGAGCAAGCAGGATGCTGTGTCCAACTCCATTTTTAAAAGGAGTGGGAGAAGACGCGGAGGGTCCCAAACTAACCAATTTATGGCCTTGCCTGGGAGAAGCCCGGAGAATGCTGATGCTGGCCCCAGCGTCTGCTGTGCATGCTAAACACCCAGCTTCAAATGAGACAGCGGCGTCCCGGGCTGGGCAGTAGGCGAACAAAGAGAAAAGCAGCGAGGAGGAGGCCGCATTCATGAATTAGAAAACCTAAGCGGGAAAGCTACCCCGGACAGGCGCCCTGAAAGCCCCGAGTTCTAAGCTACCCAACTCCCGGTGGCACTTCCCCTCCCCCCTCCTGCCCCATCCCACTCTCCTAAAACCCTACCCTCACCTTAAACCCAGGGTCAAGGGGTGGCAGGATGTGAGGAGGACTAGGAAAACAAGGCAGAGGAAAAGAATTCTATGGGAGGGTGAGAATCAAGGGATGTGTTTTTTAAAGACAGAGTTAAATCGTTAGCCACTGGCTTCATGGTAATATTCAGCCTGGTAAAACCAAGAGGATTCAACTAAGGTTTAAAAGAAAAAGGTAGGAATGGGAGGAGGGGGGAATGATGTTACCTAATTTTAAGAAGCCATTATCTACCTATGGGAGGGGGGGCGGGGAAGCCCCGTTAGAATAAAATGGGTTGCAGCCCAGTCTTCTTTAGGTTAAAAAACTTATTACTTTAACTGCAATGGCAGTTCATTGACTAACTCCTACCCCACCCACCTTAAAAGCCTCCAGGCCTGGTGGGGAGGGAGTGCTTAGAATGCAAAGGAGAGCTGAGACTGGACGTCTGTCACCAAAGCCAGGGAGATATTGACAAACACAGGTCCTTTGTGCCTTAAGAATATATATCTATATCCCCATACACAAATGATACCCTACCTGGTTGAGTGGTCTGGCCTCTGCCAAGCAGAGCCCACTTCAACCTGGGCTCCCCATCAAATGTCAAGGAGTTGCACCCCTAAAAAGGCTGCCTGCCCTCTTCAAACCCTAGAGGTCCCCAGTTTTTCAATGAAACTCTGATAGTTAAGAAGAGACAAAACAGCTACTCATTAGGAACAAATGTCACATTAGGCATTGCCTCTGAGCGATGCTGCTGACACCAGAGCTGGGAACTTTTTTTTTTTTTTCGAAGATGCTGGCACACTGAAGGGAGCTGGAGCTGAAGGTTGGCTGATTAGGTGGGGAGGCATTAACACAACTTCCCAGGTGTCCTGCCAGTTAGGGTGGCATGTAACTCCTAAAAAGTGGAACCAGCCTGAATGTTGCCGGCGATGAGAGGTCTTAGTGTGAAAGGAAAGTCATCTTGTCCTCTGAGCATCCAGCAACTCAGCTAAAACTTGAGGGGAGGAGACTCTACAATAGTCGCCAAAGGGCTGCCATCTAAGTTCTTAACCACCCTGTGGAGCTAGAATCTACCTGGCAACACCTAAGGAGGGAGAGGGGGTCGGTTCATAGAGCCCTTGGTGTAACCAAAGGGAGAGTATCCAGCTCTGAGCTGGGCATTGAGAAGGCCCTGTGCTCTCCTAACCCTAAAGGACCCTCCCCTTTCGTGGGACCTTCAAGGCAGGGGAGCTAAGGCCTGAAATGGGGGTGGGGCGGGGCTCTGAGAGGCGAGAAGGGAACCGAACAGCGCATATACCTTCTTTGCTGTTGGGGTTCTGGGGTTTGGCCTTCTCCCAGGGCGCCAGCGTCTTGTCGTCGTCTGCGCCGTCCACCAAGGTCTTGTCAGCCGGCATGTACCAGGTGGCGCTGTGCTCTGCCATCAGCGAGTCCAGGTCGATGGTGCTCATGGCGCTTTTGACAGCCTCTGAGCAGCAGCTGCCCAGCTCGCCGTCTCCATTCTGCGCACCTGAGGCCCCCACGGCACACTCACCCTTCTTGCCCCCCTTGAGCCCCAGGGGCTGGTCCTCAGAGATGCTGAACTGCTGCCTCTGCAGCTGGATCTGTGCCTGGAGGATCTCCAGGGGGTGGATCTCATCGGGTGGCGGTGCACCGCTGCTGCTCGTCGGGGTCCGGACCTGCTCCAGGCCAGGCGTGCCAGGATGGCCAGTGCCCCCGCCGCCGCCGTAGCTGTCAGGGGTCGAGGTAGAGGTAGACATGATGCCCAGGCCCAGCGGGGGCGGGGGTGCCTTCGGTCCGTGTTCTCCTGCGCCCACCCCCCTGGGAGGGAGTTTGGGCGAGCCTGTTACCAGGGGGCTCCTACTCGCTTTGGCCAGAGCCGGGGGGTTGTCGGAGCTGGATGACACCTCGTCCTCATTCGCGTAGCTCGTGCTCACCTCGTCTGAGGCGAACTCGCCCACGTGCGGGGAACTACTGTCCGATTTGGCCCCACCGTCCAGGGAAGCCATGAGGTCCGGCTGGTCCCCCAGGAGCAATTCGGCCCCCTTCCCCCACGACGGCGACGTGAGCGCTTTCTCGTGAGGCGTCTGAGCCCCGCGCGCCTCGCTGGTGGAGCTTCCCCCGACGGCTGCGCCCGGCGCCGGCTGCTGCCCTGGGCTCACCCCGGGTGCTCCCCCGCTGTCCGGCGCTGCAGAGTACTTGTCGAAGAAGGTCCCGGGGCTCACGTGACCACTGTCCCTTTTTCTTCGGCCCCGTCCCCGGCCGCCGCCCCCGGGGACCGGCTTGCCGTCGTTCCCCGACGTTGACTCCAGGGTATAGTTGGGGGAGAGGCTGGTGCTGTCCCCCTGGGCGGGCGGGTTGGGCGGCCCAGAGGCTTTGGAGCCGCTGCTACTGGTCCCCGACGGAACTCCGGGCCCTGGGGCCCCAGGAGCAGTCCCTCCGGGGAAGTAATCCGAGCCCGGGTTGCCGGCCACGGTCGCGCCGTCGGTCTCGTTCTGGCTCAGTTTCCTTTTGCCCTCGGGCGGGTTCTTCTTGTTGAAGGTCACGTTGAGGTTGGGGGCACCGAGACTGGCGATCATGTTCTGGCAGGCGGTGGAGAGCGCAGCCAGGCAGCTCTGGCCGAACAGGTTGTCCTTGGAGCTTGGTTTGTTGAAGGAACCCAGCGAAAGCGCGCCCAGCTTACTGGCCGAAGTGCGCTGGCTGGGCTGGAAATCAGGTTGTGGCGGGTATGCGCCTCCGCCACCGCTGCCCGTGCTGCTGCCGCCCCCGCCCGCACTTGGGGGCGAGTTCACGCCCGGGCCGCTGTGCGGCGTGGCCTGTCGGTTCGCGGCGCCGAACGGGAAGCCAGGCTGACCCCCGAGCGCGGGCGCCGTGAAATCCGGCGGCGGGGGCCGGCGCTCGGAGGGAGCGCTCGGCAGTCCCACCCCAGCCCCGGGCGACTGCAGTTGGCCCAGACCGGCCAAGCTACCCCCGAACTGCAGGCCGGGGGAGGGCAGCGCGGGCACGTGGCCCTCTCCGGGCATCCTCAGCGGCTCCTGCAGAGGGCCCCGGAACAGCACCCCCGAGCCACCGGGCGGAGGGGGCGGCGCCAGCCCGGGGTCGTGCGGGCCACAGTCTGCGGGCAGGCCCGAGCCGCCCATCCTACGGGGCAGTAGGTCACCCGGCGGCGGGTGCGGACCTGGGAACCACGCGCTCTCCTGCGCCAAGTGCGGCGCCTGCTGCTCGAAGGTGCCCAGGCGCCCCGCTCCCGCGCCACTGCCTTCGCGCTCAAAGTTCGGCTGGGCCAAGCCTCCCACCGGGCCGCCGTGCACCAGGCCGCCCTGGCCCACGTCCCCGGGGTGGCCTAGCTGGGCCAGGTTGGGTTGGCGCAGCCGCTGCTGCTGATTCCGCGACGCCATCTGCTTAATCATGAGGGCCGCGTTCTGGCGCTGCTGCTGCTGTTGCTGCTGCTGCTGCTGCTGCAGGGACTGGTGGTCCGGGGCCGGATGCTGCAAGGGTGGCCCCGAGGGGAAACTGTCCGGCACCGGCGGCGTGAATTCGCCGGGTAGGCCCGAATAGGCAGAGGGCGAGAGGTGGTTGTCCAGAGCGCCGTTGTGCATGCTGCCGTTCCACGAAGCGCAGCGGTCCACTCCCGCGCTGCCGGGGAAGTCAAAGCGCGGCCTCTTGGCCACATTCATGTAGGGGGGTGCGTCGAAATGCTGCAGCCGCTGGTTGGGCGCCTGCTGCGGAGTGGGGTGCTGCATGTTGAACACGGGCTCGGAATAAGGGTGCATGCTCCGGTTCTCCAGCCGGTGGATGGGGTATTCGAACTGAGCGTGTTGGCTGGGCAGCATGGGGCCCCCGTCCTGCAGGCCGCCGCTGGGCGTGCCCGCCTCGCCCTGCTGGGGCCGCGGGAGCGCAGGCGGGCACGAATTTTGTCGGACCAGAAGCCCGGGCGGCGGTGGCTGCTGCTGGGGCTGCGGCTGCTGGGGCTGCGGCGGCGGCTGCGGGGGCTGCTGCTGAGGGGGCGGTGGGGCCTGCTGGGGTGGCTGCATTAACGGGTGCCGGGAGCCTACCCCAGGCTCCAAGCCCACGGGCATCTTGCGGGCCCCTCCGAACCTTTCGAAGAACACACCGTGCGGCTGCTGCTGTTGCTGCTGCTGCTGCTGCTGTTGCTGTTGCTGCTGCTGTTGCTGCTGCTGCTGCTGCTGGGCGTGCATTTTAGACAAGCCCACCATGCCCGCAGCTCTGGGCATGGCTGAGGCACCCGGAAAAGAGCCGCCGGGAACCTGGCGACCTGCCGCATAATGAGGCAGCTGCCCCTCAGAATCGGAGGGCGAAAACATGTCGAAATGTCCCGAGGGCGCCTCACCCGGGTAATTGTATTCCAGCGAGTCGACGGCTCCTTGGTTCGCCACCCTCCGGGGCTCCAGACTGTGGGAATCAGAGCCGCTGGAGGCGGGCAGGCCGTGGAAGGAGGCGGCTCGGTTAGGGCTCTGGTCCAGCGGCAAGCATGGGGCAGGCACGGCGTGGCTAGAAGCGCCCGAACTGTGGAAGTCCGGGAGGTTCCCGGGTCGCTGCGGGCCGAAGCTCTCCGGCCCCTGGCTCTCCGCCATGTGATCATAACCCTCGGCGAAGGGCGGCTGACTGCCCAGGCCGCCGCCAGCGCCGCCGTACCCGAGCAGGCGACCCCCATGCAGGCACGAGGCCCCTGGGTCTGGGCCCCCGAAGTTGCCCCCGAAGTGGGGGTGATGCTGGTGGGGGTGGTGGCCTCCCGGGTGGCCGTGGTGCGGCTGCTGGCCTCCAAAGAATCCGTGCACCGGCTGCGCCTGCAGCCCCCCCGCGTGCAACTCCGAGTGGCCGCGCGCGTGGAAGCCGTAAGGCTCCATGTTCATGCCTAAGATCGGGGGCTCGCCCAGCGCGCTCATGGCAGGGTCCACGGAGCCAGGGGGTCCCCCCGCGTGGAAAGCAGGGGTCTTAAAGTGGGTGTTCATGCTTAGTCCGGCCTCGTTAAAGTTCCTCTCGCCTTGGCCAGCGTTCCTGCTGTTGATCTGGGGCTCGAATTGGTCCAGCCCAAACATACTTGGCGGGGGGCGAGAAGATCAATAGGGCATGACAGCCTGTTCTCCGCGGCGCGCCTCCGGCCAGCTACTCGTTCCGGCCCTGGGTCCCGCGCTCCGCGACGGTCAGCACCGCGAGGGCGCAGCGCGCACTGCCACCTCGCCTGGCCTTTGGAAGCTGGGGGCTATCAGCTCCTCTTCCCAAGCTCTGGCTCTGCCCCACGCGGGCCTCTCACATCTTGCGGCGCCGCGGGGCCTCCTGGAGCCGTGTTGGGGGGCCCATGCCCCGGGCGGTTGGCACAGCCGCGGATGGGTATGAAGGGAGGGGACGGAGCTGCAGGCGAGTGGAGACAAAAAGTTAAGTGGGGGGAAGGAGGCGGGAAGCAGGGAGGGAGAGCAGAGCAATCACCTTCTTAAGTCCGATCGGGTTGGGTGGGGAGCCCCAGGACGCCGCCCGAAGCTTCCCTGAGTCCGTGGTGTAGCTGCTAAGGGGCTGGGCAGGGAGACCCTTCAAAGCCGTGGCTGGCGCCGGGGCATGGACAGAGCGGTCCCTCCCCCCTCCCCCCTGAGTCCCCGCGCTCCGCAGCCCGAATCTCTGCCAAACGCGATCCGCTCGCACAGTCCCCGCCGGCCCGGAGCAAGCGGCTATGGCTTCTTCAGCGGGTCGGAGGACTGGAGGCTCCTCTCGGCATCACCGGTGCTGGCTCTCGAGCCGAGGGCGCAGCGAGGCTGGGGAGGTGGCAGATGCCGGGGGTTGGAGCCGAGGGCTGGAGGAAGGCAAGGCTCCCCTGCTCCGTGGCCGGTGCGCTGCACCCCAGCGCGCCGCACCCCCACGAGCCGCTTCTCGGCCACGTCCGCCGCCTGCCGCTTCTGTCCTCCGCTGTTCAGCCTCTGAGTTCGCTGGGGTCTCGGCGCCCGAGTCCAGGCGCAGACAGGCAGCGAGACGAGCGGTTGGGTCGCTCCAAGGCTCGGGTTCCCTGCCTCCGCGCAGAGGTGCTTTGCGAGTCCCCCTTGGACCCGGGGAGGGGGGCGTACGCGGGTTGGGGGGCCACACTGGCGAGCAGGCTAAGGCGTTCCGGCTGAGCACTCGGAGCCCGGAATGGGGGGGCGGGGGCAGCTCTGGGGGGTCCGCGCACCCCTCTCCTGGCTGGCGGGGGGGCTCTGCGTGGGGCGTTCCGAGGGTCTCAGCTCCCCTCTCTGTGTCTGCTTCTCGCCCAGCGCCGGGAGAAGCAGCAACAAGTTTTGCATTTCAGCAATCAATTTCAGCCATTACATTTGCACCAATCAGCGCAGCCCGAGCTCCGGGTCCGGGGCGGGGCTCGCTCTTAAGGTGGTCCTGGGTGCTGGCTGCTGAGGCCCCCGCCACGAACCCGCACTTCGCCACGTCCGGGGTCCTCCGTGCGGGTCTCGCCTCCGAGTCCGGCGACAGTGCGCTGGGGGGGAGCGCTCTGGCCTCCCGACGCATAGGGCTGGAGAGGGCGCAAGAAGAGAATGGCGGGAGCCTGGCTTTGTTCACCCCCCTTCCCACTCAGTTACCAACTCCCCACCCCCAACTGAAGCGAGACCTGCGGGTTGGGCAGGGGGCGGGGAGGTGGGCGGTAAGCGGTGCGGGGCGCTCAGACAATGGGGTCGCCAGGCAAAGCTCCTGGACTTGCCACGGAAAGTCGCTAAGTGTCGACCGCGCGTCAGCCCTAGGGCGAGCCCTCGTCTTTCCACCGCTGTCTGCTTACGAGTGGAGCCCAAGTTAGCCGGTCTTCGGATTTTCCTGGAGGTGAAAGCAGGCGGGGAACCCCAAAGTTAGGGTTCTCCTCGAGAGACCGGGAGCTTGCTCGCGCCTCCTTCACTAGGGCGCGCACAATTGTTCCCTAACCGCACTGCCTGGGGTTCCCAGTTTCTCAGTCGCCGGCTTCCGCCCGGAGGAGCCATAACCACTCCGTCACTTTCCGGGGGCACATCGGCCGAACCGAGCGCCAGAGCGGCAGAGCAGCTCGGAGCCCAGGGAAGACCCGCGCGCAGAGGACGCACCGGGAGGCATCAGCACCCTACACCGTCCCGGCGCCCGGGCCAAGGCCCAGGCCCTCTCTGAGTGCGAGGTTGGCCTCCTTAAGAGATCAATTAAACTGAAGAGGCCAAGGAACGGAATTGGGTTGTGATACTAAAATCAATAGGAGTAATTTAATATCTGCCCCACTGTTTATGAAATATTTATTCCAATAATCTTAGTTAAAATGTTTAGATCTTCCTGATCCCCACTGAGGCTGCGATCTATCTTGCAATTAGAAGTTGGGAGTTAGAGGTGATTGGCGTGTTAGAGGAGGTGTTTATTCTGTGTGCCTGTTTATGTGTCCTTTCCTCCTAAAGTGTGTGTAGGGGAAGGTAGGGGGAGAGGGCCTTTCATTTTCCTTGCCATAAAATAGCGAGAGGCTATTTTGCTAGCTGACCAACATTCTTAGGAGAAAGGGAGGGGGGGGAACTTTCTTTGAAGTGCCCCTGATATCGCTATTAAATCTAAATAAAATTAAGCATGGTGTATAAAAATGCCTTTTCCCCCACAAAAGAAAGTGTTTATCGCCCAAGTCTGTCTAGCGTTTGCTAAATTACGCATGAAATCTGAAATGAAATAAACGTTATAATAAAACCAACCCTTGAGCCCTTTTTATTTAAAAACCTCAGATTAAGCACTCCACCAACGCGGGAGGGAGTTAAAAAGTTACCACGTAGGGCAGGCGGATTCATTGCTCCCCAGAGTTGCTGCTGGGAAGACAGATGCTGGCTTTTCCTAAATGCTGGGGGAAAGGGCTCAACTTAGGGTGAGAGGACACTGGCAACAGGGTCTCAAGGGACACCTAAAGAAAATGACCCCCCCACACACACACCCCAAAAAAGAATAAAAACAAACAATAAAACCCTGCAATTTTAAAACTGAGAGAGCTGAATGAGACAAGCTTAGATCCGAGGCTCTTCGTGGGACCTCCCTGTTGTGGATGTCGACAGATATTTTTTTTCTTTTTGAAATTAAAAATGAAAATTACCCCTACCAAAAATGGGGTCTATAAATAAGCATCGGGAAGAAGTATTTGTACAGGGCGGTGGAGTTTTAAAAGGATTTTTCTGCAGGATCAGGTTGTTGGTCTGTGATTAAATATTGATTTTGTGTAATTAGTTTTCATGTGAACTATCCTCTTGCTGATAGCTTAGAGGTTTCAGAACTAGAAAAGAAATGGAATTGGACATGGAAATTATTACTTAGCAAAGTGACAGGGAAGTGAGAGCTGGAGAAAAGACTGAGGCTTGGCTGATTTAGGCACAAAGAAATAAAGGGCCTGGGTAGGCCTCCACTGACACCTCCCTCCCCCACACCCAACCCCTACCCCAGAACCCCAGGCCAGAACCTGGGAGACACTGAGCCTCTTGGGCTGGAAGGGGACCAGTAAGGGAAATTGCTGCCAGTAGGAAGACCCCTGTGTAAGCAAAGGTGTGTGCAAAGCCCATGACACCTGGCCACATACCTGGTCCAGAGTGATCAGTTCAGGGCTGAGTGTCTCAAGAAACATCTGTGAGAGGAGTCTCATGTCCCCTTGTGTGTCTGGAGGGAACAGAGAAAGTTGGGACATGTCTGGGGCCCTGGGTGGGCCAGGGAAATAGGAAGAATGGACCACAGATCTGCCCTCTAGGGAGACCCCCCGTTGGATGTACTCTAGGCTGCGGCATGACTTCACATGTGCTGGGTGGGGGTCCCCTGAACACCTGGGCAGGTTTCCTGTGGAATAATTCTGTGCGTTCTAGGGAGGGGTGTGTGGGAGTATTTTTCTGGGGCTGTTTCCAAGAGTTCGTCTACAAGGTGTGTGTGTGTGTGTGTGTGTGTGTGTGTGTGTGTGTGTGTGTGTGTGTCTGAAAGGCGAGTGTGTTTCTGTTCAGGCTGTGTGTCTGGGTCACCTTTTCTTAACACCGCGAATGTCGTGCAGATGTGTGGCATGTGCCTGCATTTGTGTCTGCGTCTGTGTGGGGGTGGCAGGACATCTGTGTCTGTTGGTGTACATGCCTGAGTGTGCATGTGTTCCTGTGTCTCTGTGAATGTCCCTGGGGGAGGTGCACTGTCTGTCCCCCAACCTGGTGCTTCTCTTGTGTGTATGCCTCTGTGTTTGTATTATACCTGTGTGTACAACTGCCTCACACCTTGTGTGCTTGCGTCTCTGCTCACATGTGCCTGTTTTCTCTGTGAGCGTGAGCGCGTGTGCCACTGCCCATGCCCATCTGTGCCCGTGGACGCGCCGGCGTGTGTACCTCCATGGTGTGGGCGCCTCTGCGTGTGCCTGTGTGTGCACTCCGCCTGCAAGGGCCCACAGTTTCTTTGGAACAGACACATTGCCCCCTAGCGCTCAGACGAATTCAAAAGTCCCCGCCTGCTGGGTCAGAGCCCGGAGCAGCCAGAGCCCCAGGGTCTTTCTCCTTCCTCTTGCCCTTCCTTCAGCTTTTCCCTTGAGAGGTTCTGAGTGTGCTGGCACCAGTCAGAGGGGGCCTCCTGGGTGGGGTAAGGAGAGGACACAGCTAGACTGGGTCCCCAGAGCTGAAGAGGGATGCTCAGAGCTGATGAGAAGTGGGGAGCTGCCTGGAAAGGCCCCCCGGTGAGCTCCCCGGAACCCTCCCACTCTGGGGCTGAGAGCCTGGCGTACCTGAACCAGCCCAAAAGGGGACCCCCACTAGTGAACCTCCACTCAACAAAAACACCAAACAACCGACACTCATACCCTTTACCCAGCAGACACACAGACTTCACACTGGCCCATCAGGCTCCCAGCACCAACACAGGCGCACACCCACCCATCGTGGGTGTATCCACACACTGGCTACCCGGCATTGAAGGCTCCCTCTGGGTCAGGCTGGGTGCTTTATATCCAGGATCCCACTTCATCCTCACGACAACCCCATAAGGTAAGGACCCTGAGCCCATTTTGCAGATGGAGGCATAGAGCCTCAGACCATCCCAAAGTCAAAGAGTGGCAGAGCTGAGACTCCAAACCAATCCGCCTGGCACTGACACCTGGCTCTTAACCATTGCCCGGCTCTACCTGAATGTTATAGTTCAGATAAAACACTTAGCACAATGCAGGAAATATAGTAAGTGCCAAGAACGGCTAGCTACCTTTTTATCACTACTACCATTATTGTCAGTATTAATACTAATGTGATTATGATTAGTATTATTCTCTGTGTGTCCCTCTACCACACACACATGAGAAACTAGCACGCGCGCGCGCGCGCGCGCACACACACACACACACACACACACACACACACTTAACAGCCTCAGCCTTCTCCCACCAACCCCCATGTACTCTAGAGCTTGAACTCTCACAAGAAGGATCACAGTAGACCAAGTCTCTTTTGCAGGCGGAGTCCCCTAGGAGGCCTGGAGGGAAACCCATCTCCCCTGATGCCTGGGGTAGGGGGTCCACAGAATGACCCCCTCTCATGAATCAGTGGTGGAAAAACTATGAACTTTGGCATTACATACCCAGATTCGAATCTTGTCTTCACCACTTACGATCTGGTGTGACTTTGGATGAAAGCCAAGGATGACCCTCAGGTGGTCACGTCCACCTCTCCCACCTCACCCTGTGCTGGTGTAAATGGGTCCAAGCCTGGCATCTGTCCAGCCAGTACCCAGGGCTGCAGCCTTTGGGGAAGGACCAGCTCTGGCTGGGACAGAAGATAGTAGCCGGCTGGAGGTTGGAAGGGATGAGGCCCTCATGTAGCCACCTGCTGCTGGTTGCTAAGCAACAGCATCCCCTCCCTCTCTCTATGCATGATGCCTGATGTCTTTGGGGGGTCTTTCCTCCATCTGTCTATTGAATAAATACATATTGAGCGCCTACTGTGTGCCAGGGATTAGGCTGGAACTAAGAAGAAAAAGTGGAAAATCCAATCCCAGCCCTCAATCTGGGAAATCTAATATTCTATCCAAAAATAACTACATTACACACCATAGGGATAAAACAACTGTGCTGGGAAGGAGGAATACGAGGGAAGGGTTCCTAGAGGTGGGTTTTGTAGGTAGAATAGGAGTTTAACAGCCAGAACAGGGTCAAAGAATTTCCTGAGCAGATGAATCAGATTAGATATGGGAAGGTTCCAGCAGCAGTTTATTTAGAGTAGAATGAAGAAGGGCCAGGGTCTGAAGCTCAAAAAGTAAGCAGGACTCAGATCCGAAGGACCACACAGGCAAATGGGAAAGTTTTGAAATGAGGAGCCATGAAAGCGTTTTACACAATGCCAAGTGACATAGTCAGAGGTGAGTTTAAAAAGGTCCTTGGAGACCTGAGGGTCTCCCCTTCATTTGCCTTTCAAGGTGGCCCTAGAAGCCTTCTTCACTGGATTCTCTGGAAACAGGTCTTGGGAGAAGGGGAAAGTCCTGCGTTTGTCCTCAAGCAGCCAGCACACAGCCAAGGAGTGCCCTCTGGCTCTCCCACCCCTGGGCTATCTGCACAAAGGAAGCCCTCCTGCATCAGTGACTACAGATGTTACTCCCTATTGGGCAAGACTTCTCACCTGTCCCTCAGCTGGAGGAGGCGAAGGGGCATTTGTGAGAGCGCTAGATGCCTTATGTTCTAAGCCCAGTCCTGCCATTTCCTGACTACATACCGTGGGCAAGTCCTAGGCTGACGCTCCAATTTCTGGATCTATAATAACACGTGTCTTCAAGGCTACCGGAGAGGCTCCAAATGTAGGAAAGCACCCAGCCCACATTATATAATTATATTATATTATATTGCTAGCCTGTGAGGTAAGTTCTATTATTTTTCCCATTTTATAAAGGAGGAAACTGAGGCACAGAGAGGTGAAGGGGTTTACGTAAGTTCATCCAGTAAGTGAGGGTCATAGCTGGTCTCACATCAGGCCTGGCTTGTCAGCCCACATACCAGCCCACAATGTATGCAGCTTGGGCCTATGTCTGAGCCCAGGGGTGGTTGGGAAGGGATGTGGGCAGAGTCTGAGAAAGTTCCCTCCTTTGCCCCTGGAGACTCCCAGTCTGAGGAGGGATCCTCTCTTGCTTCACTCTTTCCTTCACCTGCCTGCTTCCCAGAGGCCTCCAGGGCATGACCACAGAGCTTCAATGTGCAGGAGTTGCTGAATTCCCCTTGACTGATACCTGGAACAAGAAGTAGCTGTTTCCCAGCTCACCTGACTGGCCAGGGCTACCAGCACAGGAAACTGGCTCTGGCCACCAGAAGGCATTTCAGCTTCCTAGGGACCCAGACACACAGGGGCCAGGGCCCCGAAACCTGCTTCCAGCATCAAGTTCTCCTTGATGACCCAACCTTCCCTTGGGCACGTTCCTTTCTCAGGAGTAGCTCAGAGCCAGCACCAACATGCTTAGCTATGACCTGAGGGAATGAGAAACGGGACCACTGTTTAAAAGTATCAATAGCAACATTGATAAGACCTGCCCCTTTGCCGAGTGTGAAAACCCCCCTAGACCTCATTTGATCTTGAAAACCATCCTGGGAGGCCAGTACCCCCCCGTTATCCCTGGGAACTTGCTGGTGACCACACAGCTGGTACATGGCAGGGCCCCATCTGAAACTCAGGTCCATAGGATCCTAAAGCTATTCAGCCAACCTCTCCATCTACAAGGATTTCTCTTCCCTAGACGGCTCCAGCTATGAGCTTCTATTTTCCATTCTCTAAGCAGAGTGCGCTGAACCCAGGCCCCGGTCCCAAAATAACTCAAACCAGCCCCACGGCTGAAACTGAGGCCTGGGCGACTCCATGGCCCAGCCTCGCTCCCCCTCAAAAAAAAAGTTCCCATTTGGCAAAAAAACAAACAAAAAAAAAAACGGGCATCACACGTAAAGCGTCACCCGCCACACAATTAGTCAGAAAATGTGAAAGTTGGGCAGGGTTCATAATTATTCAACAAACCTAGTTAGCATGATCCTCCCCCGACCCCAACCTCTTTGTTTCCTCTCCCCCTAGCAATCAGCAATGCTGGCTCATTACCGCTGAGAGTCTAGCTGGAAAACCAGTCTCATAAATGGAAGTAAACAAGTATATATGACGGGAAAACTCTGGATGAGCCAATCACTAGCGAAAGCCTTTCAAATCTGTCCTCCATTGTTCCCCTGTCCCCACCCCTGTCCTGCTGGGGAAGGCTGCTGCAGGGTGGTGTCTCCATTGGGGTTAGGGGTGAGGGGAACCAGGAGAATTGCCACAAAGCAAGTGGAAGGTCACCCAGACTTGGCCCCACAGTGCCCTGGGCTGAGGACTTTTCTCCCAGGAAGGAACCTCACGTGCAGCTGGAACCTGAAGCCACACTCTGTGGATCAGAATCAGCAACAGCTACGGAGGCTGCCAAGCAGGTCCCTGTTTGCTCGGAGCTGTCCTGTGCCTCTTCACTGGTGTGGCTCAGGACATCACACGGACCTGAGATCTGTGAACCTCAACAGGTCATTCCCCTCTCTGTGCCTCAGTTTCCTCATCTATAAAAGCAGTTTCCAGCAATGAAAGAGCTTTGTAAGGATGGAATGAAATGATGTCGGTTATATGTCACAGTCTCGCACCCCTCATAGGAGGTAAATGGAGGGGTTGTGAGGAAACTGAGGCTTCCTCTATAGGGCTTCCTAGAAGTGTGAGCTGGTGTAGGAAATGGTGGTGGTGGGGGGCGGGCTCTGGCAACTCACAGTAGGAGAGAAGTGGTCTCCAGCACTCTGTGCTGGCCTCCATGCTAAATTCTTTCCAGAGATTCATTGTAATTCTCACAGCAACCCTACAATGGTGTTACGCATGCGCCCATTTTACAGAAGGGAATTGAGAGGAAGGCACATTGCTTTGGGAAGGAGCTTGAGGAGAGTTCCTCCAAGATGAGAGCCTGTGCCTGTTGCCCAAAGAGCCCAGGCAGAAAATAAACAGAGCTCCCCAGCGAAGGCTCAGTGGGTGGGGGGGGGCACCCTACCCCATTCCCTACCATTCAGTCTGTGAAGTGAAACCTGGGGCTGGTGGGCTTTGAATGCCCTTCCCGCCCCAATGAGGACATAGAGCCCAGACAGAGTAAGTAATGTGCTTATTCAGCTCCTTGGAACAGTTCACAAATAAGCACTGTTTGGCCCATGACGGTACGAACAGCTCTTCCTCTGACGTTGCTTTCCGTGTAACAGGGAGGCCAGTATGGCCTAGAGGTAAATAAGGTCAACTTCAAGCTTGGCTGCTCCTAGTCACTTTACTTCTCTGGGCCTCAGTTTCCCCATCTGCCAAATGGGGAGAATAGTAATAGGGCTATCAGGGGGGTGAGCCAGGCACAGAGCACTTAGCACATAGTTAACACTCAATAAACGGCATTGCTACTACATGGAGCAAGGCCCCTGCTGGGCGGGCCTGGCTCCCATAGGGCGGTCCTGAGAATTGATGAGGTGCCTGTATCACACATTTGCTCCCTCTCAGGCCCTGGCTGTGCGGTCCGAGGCTCCCAGCTTACATCCAGAGGCCTTGCAACACCAACACACTGCCAGCTCTGAGGAGGGGCAGCACACAGGCGTCCCAACCCAGGGTTCTCTGGGCCAGGCCCCAGCTGTGCAGGGCCCACCCTCCCCAGCTGAGGCCCAGCCGCCTCTGACATTTGCCACTGGGCCACCTGGTGAGCTTGGGGCAGGCTCCAGGCGCCAGCTGCCCCCACCTCTGGCTCTGATGAGCTCATCTGGGTTTGGTAACTTCCAAGGCAGCCAGGAATGTTTGCTCAAATGTTCCAGGAGCAGGGAGCAGAAAGAGCAAAAAATGGTGCCCTCCACCCCACCCCCCCCTTTTCACATGCAAAAAGCAATCTGCTATAACTCAGACAGGCTGGCTTCACCAGGCCGAGGAGATGGATGTGGCGTTTTGGAATCTATATCACCCAAAAGCAAAATGCCTCTTAAATCACAGGGAACTGGGAGAGAGGAGGGACAGGAGGTGCAGGGACCTTCAAAGGCAGGGCCATAAGGGAGGGACCCCCACTAGGCACTGGCCTCCCTCCTGCCATCAATGTCATGGCTACCCTCGTTTGGGGGAGGCCTCAGGTGGAGGGACGGAAGCCTGGAGGTGCTCGCCTGACCTGGACACTCATTGGGCACACATGCACGTGCACACACACACACACACACACACACACACAACTCACATGCACATGTGTGCGCACACGAATCCTGTCCACCCCTAGGTCCCCTGGAAATCTTTCCACTCCACCCCTCCCCTGCTCCTGGGTACCACACTCCCCACCTGGATAGCAGCCAGGATCTAAATTTGATCAAATCAGGTTACACATGTTCCTCCCACCCACCCCACCCCACCCCCATCCTTAAAACATTTCAGTAGATACCATTGTTTGGGAATAAGGATCAAATTCCTTGCCACTATCTGCAGGGCCCTTCATGCCTGGCCCTGGGAACCTTGCTGTGCCCACCCCAGTCTCCCCAGTCCAGCCACACAAGCCCGTCTTCCCCGCTTCTTGCCTTGTCCTTTCACAGGACTTGGCAGGCACTGTGCCCGTTGGCTGGAGGGTTTCTATCTGTCTGTGCCTCCTTGGCCCAGGCGCAGCCATCCCTCAGCTCAAATGTCACATCCTTAGGGATGTCCTCCCCAGCCACTCCTACCAGATAAGCCATCTTCAGTTAAGCTCTCTTAGCCTGAGGACTGGACAGTGTGACGTTCAGTTGTATTATCTCGTGGGATCCTTTAATGAACTCTGCCCATCCCACCTGATAGTGAGCACTAGGTGAGCAAGGGCTCTGCTGTTTCTGGGGCCCTGTTGTTTGCTGGCACCATGGAGGTGCTCGATACACATTTGCTGAATGAATGAATGAATGAATGAATGAATGAATGAATGAATGAATGAATGAACGAACGAACGAACGAATGAAGATATTGTGCCAGCCAGAGAATGTGGCAAGGTTGAGGTTCAGAGCAGCATTTCTAAGATCCCTTAGCTCAAGCCCAACAGTTTTGCCAACGAGAAAGGGCCCTTGTAGTCTTCTCTGTTCAGTCTTCCTCTGTTGTCTCATTGTTACTTGCCCCTCTGGGTCCAATAAACTCCTATTCATCCTGCAAGGCCCCACTTAGTGCTTTTCAAACTGTAGGTTGTGACCAACTGATAGGTTAAAAATTCATTTAGGGAGTGTGGTCTATCCATACAATGAAATATTAGTCAGTCATAAAAATAAATGAAATTCTGACACCTGCTACAACATGGATACACCTTGAAAACATTATGCTAAGTGAGATAGGCCAAACACAGAAGGACAAATACAGTATGATTCCACTTATATGAGGTCCCTAGAATGGGCAAAGTCATAGACAAAAAGTAGGATAGAGAGTACCAGAGGCTTGTAGGAAGGGGCAATGGAGAGTTATCGTTTAATGGGTTTAGGGTTTCATTTTGGGATGATGAAAAAGTTCTGGAAATGGGCAATGGTGAGAATTGCACAACCGTGTGAATACACTTAATGCCACTGAACTGTACACTTAAAAGTGGTTAAATTGGTAAATTTTATGTTATGTATATTTTACCACAATAAAAAAATAAATAAACCCTTAAGCTATTCAAGTAAGAATTATAGAAGTAAGAATTATCTGGCGAAATTTTTGTTTCATTAGTGTACTTGCTAGTGTGTTTGTGTAAAATATATTTCTGACTTTGGGTCAAAGTCAATTAATTTTGAAAAACATAGCATGGAGGGGTCACGGATCTTCGGAAGCCTTCCCTGACCTCGGGCAGAATGACATCCTCCCCCCCGCTGTTCCCAGGCCCCTTTGTGCCAGCTCTCAGCACTCAGCGAGCTTCTCCTCATGGTCAAACCTCACGTTTATCTGTTGATCTCCAGAATTACACCACGAGCTCATCAGGCCCAAGGGCTCTGTCTCACTCATCTCCGTGCTCTCCGGATGCCAAGCTTGATATCTAGCACATAGTAGACACTCAGTATTTTTTAGAAATGATCAAGATGTAGGCAAGTCCAGCAGTCCCAGATTTGGAGTTACCCTGATTTCAAGTCCCAGCTCTACCATTGATATACTGTGTGAGCTCAGGCAAGTCACTTCACCTCCATTTCCCAATACTACTACTACTATATTATTAACCATGGTAATTTATTGAGCACTTACTATATGCTAGGCTAAGTGCTTTATAAACACTGACTCATTAATTCAACAAATGTGTGAGCACCTATTCTGTACAGCTGTAGAGATTTTAACCTTTTAAGGTTAGCAGGACAAATGGGTCCTACGTCTTTATCTTTATGGATTTTTGCCTCATCAAACCCTCCCAGTACCCATCATACAGACAAGAAGACTGAGGCCAGAAAGTTTTGTCTGACTCTGCACCTGGCCTCTTTACTGTCTCCCATCGCTTTACGGGGGTCATGTATTTGCAGTACCCAGGACTTGAGAGGAGTCAAGTGCTTCTTCATCCCACAAAGGCTTCATAAGCCCTACTGTACACCAGGCCAGCCCTGCCCTGGGTGGGGAGGTAAATAGGAACAGCCGCTGAATGTCTGTATAGGGGAAGCTCTGGGCCTACAGAAGCCAAGAGGAAAGGCCCTGGAGGGCAAAGGGTGTCAGGGCCAGCTTCCTGAAGGGGGTGACACCCAAGCAGGGTGCTGCAGGAGAAGCAGGGAAGGGCATTCCAGGCAGCGGAACAGCAAGCCCACAGGGAAGAGCCCTAGATGGCTCCCGGTTCCCTGTTTGGAGGGCTGGATGGGAAAGCTGGTCCTCACTCTAGTTGTCATAAAGGAAGGTCCTCTGTGTGTCCTAGGTTCACTGGCTGGTAGGGAGGCTGGAAGCGGTAGAAGAGAGGCCAGTGGAGAGCTGGAGGCAGCGTGGAGGAGGTAGGGGGAATTCAATGTTGCTGGAGGGGAACCAGGATGCACAAGCCCCGACTGGCCCCGGGCAACTCAGAATCTGCATCCAAGATCCTTATTGTCTGAATGAAAGAGCATGCCTAGGACTTCTTCCCCTTGAGAGGGCCAGGCACAGCCCTAACTATACATCGAGACTGCCCCTGAGCCAGACATGGGGTGACTTCCCAGGTGCCACGCAAATTGGGTTCTAATGAGCCCCTGCAGTTGGGGAAACTGAGTCCAAAAGACAGGAGGAGACCAAGTTAGGACTCGTAGAAATGACAGCTTACTTCAACAGACTTTAATTGAGTACCTACTATGTGCCGGACAGAAGGAATGTGATGAGTTAAGACAGACATGGTCCCAGCCTTCAGGGGAAGGGAGATGGGTGTTCATGCAACAGTGACAGGAACAGCATAGGATTACAGACAGATCAAGGTCCCGAAGGAGAAGAACACACTAAGAGCCTGACTGAAACTGGAGCACAGTTTCAAACAGGAGTTAACTATATTTAAAAAAAAAAAAGTGAAATGGTACTTCAGACAGAGGGAATGGCATATACAATGGTCCTGAGGCAGGAAGTCGCATGGAAAGTTCAAGAAATGAAGAAGGCCAAAGAGGCCAGAGGTGCTGACAGGGGCCTTTCCTGCAGGACTTGCTGATCAAAGGAAGCCATTAAAGGTTAAGGGGCAGTGATAGTCATTCATTCTTTCAACAAATCAATATGCATTTAGCATCTGCTGTGAGCCCCTCTTTGTATAGCTCCATCCTAGGCTCTGGAAACACAACACGGAATAAAATTGACGAGGCCGCATCCCTCACAGAGTGGACCCTCTTGAGATCGGATTTGCCACATATAAACCTTTCTTTCCCTCTCTTCCTCCCTCCCTCTTCCCCTTCCTTCTTTCCTTCCTTCCTTCCTTCTCCCCTTCCCTCCTCCCTTCCTTTCTTCTTAACCTAAGCTATTCTTTCCCACCAGTCTCAATGCTCATCCTCATGCCATGTCTCCAGCTTTAGAAATATCATCTTTAAACAGCTGAAGCAGGATGGGTAGTGACCCCAAGGACTGTGCTAACAGAGTAGCACAAACTGGGTGACTTAAAATAACAGAGCTTTATACTCTCACAGTTCTAGAAGACAGAAGTCCAAAATTAAGGTGCTGGCAGGACTATGTTCTCTCTAAAGCCTCTTGGGACAAAGACTTCATGTCCCTTCCAGCTTCCGGTGGCTCCCAGCAATCCTTGGCATTCCTGGGCTTGTAGACACATCACACTAATCTCTGCCTCCATCTCACATGGCGTTTTCCTGAGTGTCTCTGTATTCAAATTTCCCTCTCCTTATAAGGACACCAGTCATATTGGAAGTAGCGCCCAGCCTGATCCAGTATGACCACATTTTAACTTGATTATATCTGCAAAGACCCTATTTCCAAATAAGGTCATAGTCACAGGGTCTGGGTGGAATTTGGGGGTTACACTATTCAACTCAGTACACTCTGGTTCTTTTAAATCAACTAGAATGTTTTCCAGAGACATCAGCTCTTCCAAGATACACTAGATAAAACCTCACAGATAAAAATGTTATGCGACTTTGTCCAGATCCAGCATGTGTTGTTCAATTAGGTGTTAAAATATATTTTATCAAGTAATGGCACCAAGCATTTCATTCCAGTTACAAGTCAATCTGGACTTCATCTCACACAACATGTAATAGGTTCTACCACCAATTAACAAAAAAATAGAAACATAAGCTCGCTGCAGGCTGGGTAGGTTTGGGCAGCCTACACATTTTGCTGGAAAAGTTTGATCACAATTCATCTCATTATGGGATACATTTACTCAAATAGCTAATCATTATTTTATAAAAAGAATTAGAGTTATTTGATCATTATAATTTTATACTATTCTAATAAACACATCTTTTATTAAAATGTATAATCTATTTCTGTGGTTTTGATCCACCGTATGCCAATGATAATTGTTATGATAACAGTTAGAAAGCCAGAAAAAAATACACTAACCCTCAAAGTTTTATAGTCACAGAATAGTAAAGTCACAAGTATTAACTTTTTAAAAAAAATCTGTGGGCAATAGTTTGGCTTGGACAGGAGGAGGGCTGGGTCTGGGTGGTGGTGACAATAATATTTTTAGAACAAGTGGCATGGGCGAAAATAACTCCTGAGACCCCACTCCTCTTTCTTGATCCTTCTCAGGCTCTGGCCAGGATATCGCACAGTGAGGGAGAGGTAGTTTAGAGTCGCAAGGACTTTGGGGAAACACCCAGCAAGTCAGAAACAACACCCTACCTGGACAAGCACACTAGATTTTCTGACCTTTGATTGTGAAATTCTTCAAACCCAGAAAACCAGAAGCCTCGCCCCACAACCCTCAGAAGTTGAAATGTCAACATAACTCTTCCAACCCAAGACAGCTACCCAAGAAGTACTTGAAGTCTTGCAGAACCTAATTTTGCCCCGAAGGCAAGCGGAGCCATGTGGTTAACTCTGCAGTCACTCTCCAGTGGAGAAGGTAGAGTTTGAACACTGAGAAAGGGCTGTGTTCTCTCTGCACATGTTGTGGCAGACAAGGCTTCATGGCACTTTGGACATTCAAAGAAACATGCATCCCCCAGGCACAGACGTTTGGGTGTCCCCTGGCAGTTTACGGCCTGTGTGAAGGCAGCTGAGGATCATGGTTCAACCTGCCTCATAGAAATACGTTTCAGGGGCAGCGGGTAGCTCAGTTGGTTAGAGCACGTGCTTTTAACAACAAGGTTGCCAGTTCGACTCCCACATGGGATGGTGGGCCGCGCCCCCGCAACTAGATTGAAGGACAACAACCTGACTTGAAGATGATGGGTCCTGGAAAAAACACACTGTTACCCAATAAAATATTTTTTTAAAGAAAGAAATATGTTTCAGTAACAATAGGCCCTTCAACTTGGTGTGACATGTTCCCCCAGACTTCTCTGGGGTCCTCATTGCTAAGACAAGTTCCCGACAGAACCCCCACACTCACCCTGACCTTGGGTCCTTGGGGAACTATGCAGAGAGCTTCACACTAGCACTCAGCAAGCAATGGGAAACCCCTTTCCAAGGCCACTGCAGGGGGTTATATAGAAAGCAGGCCTGGGGCCAGCCGAGTGGCGCATTGGTTGAGAGTTGGCTTGGGGCACCCTCTCTGAGCAGCAGGGCCCTGGTTCAGATCCCACATGGACCAGTGACGCTGCGTCCTCTATAGCTAAGATGGTGAACAACAGCTCAACCTGGAGCTAGGCTGCCGTGAGTCACCAGCAACAGTGTAGGCTGCAGTGGGGCTGGCCAGCAGTGAGCGTGAGCTTTCGTGAGCTGGCGGCTGTAAGCGGCCGTCCAATGGCCGGCAAGCGACTGCCTCACCCAGGAAAACCGCAATGATAATACCAACATGGGCCAGTGAAGCGACGTCCTCCACAACTAGACTGAAGACCAAAAGGACAGCAACTTGTCTGTTCCCCCTCCCTGATTCCCTAACGCTGTTCCCCTCCCCCAATTCCCTAATAAAATCTTTAAAAAAAAAGAAAGCAGGTCTGGGCTGCAAGGTGACCACATGACAGCCCCTGTGCACCCAGCAAGCCCAGCACCCTCCCAGTTACTTATCTGTGAAATGGAGCAGTTGAAATCCTATCCCTCCAGAGTCACGGGGAAAGTCACATTTTTTTTAATGGAGATGAAATTCATATAACCTAAAATTAACCCTTTTAAAGTAAACAATTCAGTAGCAATTAGTACCTTCACAATGTTGTGCAACCACCACCTCTGTCTACTTCCAAACCTTTTCATCACCTCAAAAGGAAACCCCGTACCCTGTGAGCAGTCACTCCCCGTTCCTTCTCCTCCCAGACTCTGGCAACCACAAATCTACACTCTGTCCCTCTTCTGGACATTTCATATACATGAAATCATGCAATATATGCCTTTTCATGCCAGGCTTCTCTCACTTAACATAATGTTTTTGAGGTTCATGCACATTGTAGCATACGTCATTTCTTTTCATGGCTGAAGAATATTCCATTGTGTGGATAGACCACATTTTTTGATAGACACTTGGGTTATTTCTACCTTTTGGTTATCATGAATGGTGTTGCTGCAAGCATATGTGTATATAAAGTTATTTCTTTTTGAAGCAACCTACTGTGTGCTGAGTATGGCGCGAGGTCCTGGGAAAGCAACAGAGGAAAGCTAGAACCACAGCTACTCCTTTGAGCCCTGGGTTTGTGAAAAACAGCATGAAAAGTGATTGCCGGATGGACAGCTCCACTTTTGTTTCTACAACTCCTGGCACATAGTAGGAGCTCAATAAATATTAGATGAATGAATGAATGAATGAATGAACCAATGTCTTTGTCTTATTCAGTACTGGATCCCTGGTGCCTAGAGCAGGGACCTCGTGTACTCAACATACACTTGCTGACTGAATGATTGGACACAAAACCCAATGTCTGGTCCTGCAGAGGAGCACAGGGCTTGTGTTCAGATCCAAGTTCAAATCCCAGCTCTGTCATTCATAGGTTGGGTGACCTTGACCAAGTGCCTCACCCACTCCCCATCTAGAAAGCAGGATGGAGCTTGTGCTCCTCCCCAGGCTGCTGTGATGAATTACCAAGGCTGGGACACTCCAGGAAGAGGGTTGTCAGCCCCTGCAGGGTTAAGGCCCTGCCGTGTCACGTGGCTGGTGGCCCTTCCCGCCCAACAAAAGACCCAATTTAATCCAGCCGCTGGCACCGCTGCCACAGCTGAGGCACAATGCAACAGGTTTGTGGCCAGTGTTTGCTGATCAGGTTTCGAGTAATATCCCCGCCAGGCTGCCCCAGCTCAGCAGACAAAGGCCTCTTTGTTGCAAATATATTTTTTTAAATCCCTAAAGATATTAGCAGGGCAGGGGAGCTCACACTGCGAAACGGTTCAGAAAGTGTTTAAGGAATATGTTTCAAATTTGGGGGGTGGGGTGATCATTTCAGTGAAATCTTCCCTCTGCTTTCTTATCAAGAATAAGATTAGCTCAGACTTGGGCCTGGGCTGCACAGTCTCCGAGGTGAAATAATCTTAACAGCCTTCATAACAACAATGCCAGCTGCGATTTCTAGAGCCCTAAGCAGGTGCCAGCCCCCCCGATGCTCATTACTGCCAGTCCTTAGCATGTAGAGAGACTTAGACTGGTAGTCCCAGTGTGTGGACAGGAAAACTGAGGTCGAGGGAAACATGAGCTTAAGTGACAGAGCCAGGCTTCAGCTGGGTCTCATGGACCTTCTAAACTGCTTCTTGTGTGTCCTCTTCATGCTGTAGATGGTCACATTTGCACCTCTGAGCTTTACCCCAATAGTCACCCAGGAGGATCTCCGATGGCCACTCGACCCCATGCACACGCTGTTCCTTCAAGTTCACATGTGGGCACTTCCCCAAGGCCCTCTCCTGCCAATTAGTCTCACCTCCTCTGAAGCAACTCCGTTGATCCCAGACCATGCCTACACTTGAGTTTTTAATAAACGACCATGACAGTTCTTTAGGGCTGTGTAGTGGCCTAAAGCATGCAGACACTTCGATACCCCTCAGAATCAGGAAAGCACTGTGGCAACTGGAATTGAACTTGGAATTGAATCAGAAACATCAGCTCTACCTTGATTTTCACAAGCTGTGTGCCAAGGGCAAGTTCAAAGTTAATTCAGGTTCTTCAATAAGTTAAACTTAGATCTATTATACCATAGGACCCAGCAATTCCACGCCTAGGTATATACCCAAGAGAACTGAAAACAGGTGTTCCAACAAAACCTTGGACATGAATGTTTATAGCAGTATTATTCATAATAGCCAAAAAGGTGGAAACTACCTGATCTCCATCAATGGATGAATGAATAAATGAAATGTGGTGTATTCATAGGATGGAATATTACTCCCAATAAAAAAAAATGGAATACTGATATAAACTACAATATGAATGAACCTTGTAAACATGCTAAAGTGAAAAAGCCAGACACAAAAGGCCATATATTGTATGATTCCATTTATATGAAATGTCAAGAAAAGGCAAAAAAAACCATGAGCCAGAAAGCAGATTAGTGGTTGCCAGGTGCTCGGAGGAAGAAGGATTGGGGAGTGGCTGGTAATGGGTACGAGATTTCTTTGGGGGGCGATGAAAACATTTTGAAACTAGATGAAGTTAGTGATTGTACAACCTTGTGAATGTATTGAATGTCACTGAATTATACACTTTAAAATAGTTAAAATGATGGGGGCTGGGGGGTGGGGGAAATAGAGAGAGGTTGTAAAACTCTTAGCTTACAAACTTTCAGCTATAAGATGAATAAGGTCTGAGGATCTAATGTAGAACATGGTGACTATAGTTGATAACACTGTATTATGTAAATGTCGTATGCTGTATGCTATATATTATACATTATACATTGTGCATTATATATTATACATTACATATTACATATTACATATTATATATTATATATTACATATGGTGAATTTTGTTATGTGAATTTTACTGCAATAAAAAATTAATTTAATCTCTCTGTGCCTCAGTTTCCCCTATGTTCACACAGCTATTTTAAGAATCCAACAAGGTGACATATTTAAAGAGCTTGACACCAGGTGAACAGCAGCAGCTCTTTTCATTTTAATCCTCAAACCCACTCTTGAGCCTCTTTGCTAAGAATCAGAGGTAAAGTGACTTGACCAGTCACGCAATTAGGCCGGGGCTGTGGCAGACCGTGAGCCCGCTGTGCCTGAACCTTAGCCGTGTCCACCCACGTCACAGTCACCTCCTCAGAGAGAAAGGACTTCTCCAGAAAAGAGGATGTTCAAATTAAAAGTTGCTGCCAACTCCCCGCCCTTCTGCTGGGTGTTCTGTCAGGCGCCGTGCAACTGCCAGCCACCAAATGATCTTCTTAGCACAGAAATCAAACCGTGACTTGAGACCTTGTTCCCAGTCTGGTCCTTGCTTCTGAATTTTCGCGTCAGATCAGGACCCTGTGCATGGAGAGCAGCTGAAAAGACTCTCGCAGTTTACTTATCTGAGAGCTTACTGTGTGCCTCTATCAGGCGGGGTCCAGCAGGAGGTCAGAGTGCAGGAATGTGAACTAGACTCTAATAGAAAGCCATTCACAGGGACAAAGGCCAGGGTTCAACTCTGAAACAGGTGACAGGCCCACAGAGGGAGTGTGTGCACCAAGCTCTCCACACACACGCACAT
>NW_017731425.1:3894378-3905241 GCF_001890085.2 Hipposideros armiger | reverse complement strand
CTGCAAACATTTATTGACCTTCAACAGTGCACCAGATTTTATGCTGGCACAATTTAAACCCGTAGATTCCTAAATAAGTTAAACATCGAGTCACCCACGTGACCCAGCAATTTCACTCCTAGGTATATACCCCAAAGAATTGAAAACAGGTGCTCCAGGGGCGGCCGGTTAGCTCAGGTGGTTAGAGCGCAGGCTCATAGCACCAAGGTTGCCGGTTCGATTCCCACATGGGCCAGTGAACTGTGCCCTCCACGGCTGGATTGAAGACAACGACTTGACTTGGAACTGATGGGTCCTGGAAAAACACATTGTTCCCCAATAAAAGTTTTTTAAAAAAGAAAATAAAGTTTTAAAAAGAAGAAAACAGGTGTTCCCACAAAAGCCTGTACACAAGTATTCACAGGAGCATTATTCACAACAGCCAAAAGGTTAAAACAACCCACATGTCCATCGACAAATGAATGGATAAACAAAATGTGGTACATCCATAGAATGGAATATTATTCAGCCATAAAAAGAAATGACGTCCTGACACATGCTACAACATGGATGAACCTTGAAAACATTATGTTAGGTAAAATAAGGCACAAAAAGGTCACATATTGTATAATTCCCTTTATATGAAATATCAAGACTAGGCAAATCCAGAGAGACAGATGGTAGATTAGTGGTTGCCAGGAGCTGGGGGAGTGGGGGATGGGGAATGACTGCTAATGGGTACAGGGTTTCCTTTTGGTGTGAAAATGTTCTGGAACTAGTTAGAGATGATGGTTGCACAACATTGTAAATATACAAATACCACTGGCTTTACTTTAGTTTGGTTAAAAAAATCGTTTTGTGTTATATGTATTTTACCACAATAAGAAAAAAAATCAGGCAAGAAGTGGCATGGGGGAAAGGAAAGAGCATCAGCAGACAGGTCCCAGCTGAGCTCTGCCCAACATGCTGGGCACCCATGGGCAGATCAGTGCACCTCTCTGAGCATCTTTGTTCTCCTCTCTGTATCAGGCCTATTGCCCTTGGCCTTGCAGACCTCACGGGGCTCAGGCGACACTCATGCAGGAGGCCATGTTGTTTAAAGAAGTAGTATGATGACAGTGAGAGCAGACAGAAGCAGAACTCTTGGGCTCCACGCAGACAGCTGACATCTTTTCATTGACTCAGCTATTCTCCTTTCCCCAAAGGGCCCTACCTTGCATTCTTCTCACAAAATCCCTGGAAAGAAGGCAGGGAGTGCAAACCTGCCAATGCATCTGCCCTGGCTGGCTTCCCAGAGCACACCCCATGAGTGCACATGTGAAGGACCGAGGGGAGCCTTCAGACGCCTGCCTATGCTGGTAAGTGCCCGCCTATCTCTTTGGCAATCTGTCTTGGTGGGCAGGGGCGAGGCGTAGCAGCGGGCATACCAGCCTCAGGGTCGCCTGCTGGCTCTGCATGGTCCTTCTCACCTCCAGGCCTTTGCACGTGCTCTTTCCTCTGCCGGGAACTCTCTTCCACTGTATTAGTTTCCTGTTGCTGCTGTAATAAATCACCACACAATTCACGGCTAAACACAACACACATTTATTATTTCACGATTCTGAAGTTTAGAAGCCTTTTCAGTGCTGGAGGGTAAGGTCTCCCGGGGCTAACACGAAGGTGTTTCTTTCTGGAGGCTCTAGAAGAGAACCCATTTTCTTGCCTCTTTCAGTGTCTAGAGGCTGCCACTGTCCTTGGCACTGTCCTCCATCTTCAAAGCCAGTAATTGCATCTCTCCTACTGTTCTTCCATAGTGTATCTCCCTCTGCATAGAGTCAGGAAAGGGTCTTTGCTTTGAAGGGCTCATACGATTACAGTGCTCCCTGCCAGATAATCCAGGATAATCCCCCATCTCAAGATTCCTAACCTAGTCACAGCCGCAAAGACCCTTTTGCCATGCAAGGAAACAGATTCACAGCTCCTAGGGATGAAGAGGTGGCCATCTTGAGGGAGGGGTATTATTCTGTCTACCACAAGCATTTCCTTTTAACCTTGACAAGCCCCCATTCATTCAGTGATTCAGTGTGTATACTTATGGGTGCCCACAACGTCCAGATACCATACTGGAGACACAGCAGTGACAAGGACAAATGCAGCCTCTGCCATCATGAATCTCTCAGACTGGCAGGTCTCAGTGTAGATAATCATTGCCTTCCTTGACTGTCCAGGGGGCTCCTTTGGGTTCTCCTGAACCCTTGTGCCACCTCCATCCCAATAGCATCACCTAGTAAACTAACTGGCCCATCTCCCCAGCCAGTTTCCTTAAGGACAAGAAGTGTTTCTCATTTATCTCCCTGTCACCAGTGCCCCATCTAACACAGAGTGAACACTCAGGACTCCTCAGTTGAATATGTGAACTTGAGTGCCATCCCAGCTCCACTGCTTCCTGGTTGTGTTACCTTAGGCCATTTCCTTTTCTGAGCCATTTCACCAGCTCTAAAGTGGGTATCTACGGTAGCACCTGGCTTTGGAAGTTCTTACAAGAATTAAAACGGACGAGGTCCATAATGCACACAGTAGGTGTTCAGTCAAATGGCAGTTTCTTTCTTGCTTTAACCTGTTTCATGAAGGCAGAATCTGAGCTAAGTGACCCTTTGGGGTCGATCCCAGGCCTCAGATTTCTCCATCAAAGACGCAGGTTATTGGGGCATTCGTCCCAGGCCTGATTGTCCGAGCAGCACAGCGTGGCTATAGGTGCCACCCTCCTAAACATAACTTCCCCAACCCCCACCACGGAAACACCAAATGCCACCATTGGAGGACTGGTTAGAAGCTTCACAGCTAAATCTTGTCTTGATATTCACCAAGAAAGCCACAGGAAAGATGGAAACGCATCTATCTGCACACAGTAGGTGCTTGCCTCCAGCATCCATGTGGTGGCGAAAGTTAGACTTTATCATCAGGTAGAACTGGACTCAAATTACTGCTCTCTAGCAATCAATACGCTAACCTTGGACAACTTCTCTGAACTTGATTTTGCTCTTGTGAGGAGGAATTAAGGGACAGAAGCACCTGGCAGGTAGTAAGGACAAGATCATTGTGAAAAATGCCACCACTGTTAAGGAACCAGCCAGGAGACAGAGCCCCTGGAAATTACACAGGCTCAGCCTCTGATTTCCCGTAACTCGGCGACTCCTACTCGCCCTCATAACTTTGGAAAATATTCTCTTAGCATTTGCAATTCTTGACCTGGGCCCAGCACTGAAATTATTGCACTCTTTTTTTCTTCTTCTTTTCCTTTTTTGACAGCTTGAGCAAAAGGAGCTGTTTTTGAATTTCAAGAGGGGAAAAACACACACACTCACGCACACACCCCAAACAGCATCATTTTGCAGGACAAAATGTCCCCTGTGCTCCAGAGCGGGCGGCCCCGGCCTTGCTCCGGCTGGCCTCACAAACACTTAGTGTCACTGCAGGTTATGTAAGCGCGGTTTGGGCCTGCGAGGTTGGATGTGGCCTTGGGTTTTAAAAGGAGGCAGAGGAGTTTGGGTGAGGAGCTGTTTGGCTCAAAATAAATCCAGGAACTCAATGCAAGGGAAAAAAAGAAAAAAAAATCCCCAAGACTCTCATGGAGGAACTATTTAGATGTATAGTTTGGAGTGTCAAGAACTCAGAAAACTCGAGCTAGGGTTTGGCCAACATGGCTCTCTCGGCCCCGTCATGCTTGTGGGTGAGGCTGAGAGGCAGGAAATGTGAGTTGTGGGGGGAAGGGGGGGTCATCAAGTGCCCTCTTCAATGGGATAAAGGGTAACATGCAGGCTACATCACTCCTGGAAGGAAAAACACCAATTCTTAGTAGTATCAAAACTGTTTGTTGCTTTTGCTCGCTGAGTTTCCATCCCTTCTGTTGGGGCCCCAGATTTAGGGATTCCTATTGGCCAGTGGGGACAAGGCAGACAAGCAAGATCTTTGATCCAGGGACAAGAAAGCATGAGATGTGGGGCACCCAACTCATCCTGGTTTACCAGAGACCCTCCCAGTTTTAAAACTGAAAAGCTTCACATTCAAGGAAAACCTCTCAGTCCAGGGCAGATGGGGACAGTTGGTTGCCCTACGAGAGAGTTCTAGAGCATCTCCTAAGTGCCCCTTGCCATGCTAAAGCTTTATATAAATATTGTCACACTCCATTCCCCCAGTGACCTTTACAAGTAGATCATGTCCCTTTTACAGACCAGGCGACTGAGACTCAGAGCAGGATGTCACACAGCAGGGGAGTGGGACATTCTCGTGGACTCTTATTAAAATTGATTTCTGGGCCCCACCCCAGAGAATTCAACTCAGTCATTGGGGGACCTGTGCTTATAACACACTCACCCGGTGGATCCGTGAGCAAGTGATTTCAATGTGTAAAACCCAACCAAGCTCTGCTGGGATGATGACATGGACAAGCACTGAAGCTGAGGGAACAGCATGAGGAAAGGCACACAATTGTGGACACTGGTGAGCGGTAGCCCAACAGAACGCCCTTGAGGGACAGAGATGGAGAGGGGGCTGCTGACAGACCCACCTCTAGAGGGCTTGAACACCAGGCTGCTGAATTTAGACTTTATCCTGAAAGCACTGGGGAGCCATGCGAGGGTTTAAACAGTAGTAACAAAGTCAAGTTTATACTTTGGAAAGATAATTCCAGCTGCTGTGCCAAAGTGTTGTTGGAAGGGGATGTGACTGGAGGCAAAAGTAGGAGAAAAGTGTAAGAAACCCTGCTCAAACGGGCTGATACAAAAACGAAAATTCATTGACTCACATAATTGATAATTAGCTTCAGGCATGGCTGCATCTAGGTGCTCAATTTATAAACCAGTCTATCTCCACGTCTTGGCTCTGGTCTGGCAACTTGCCAGACAGATCCTCCCTCTGTAATGATAAGATAGCCCCCTGAAGCTTAAAGCTTGCCTTGTGTGGCTTAACAACCCCACCAGAAAGAGAATGCCTGTTACACGGTACTTTCAGCTGAAGTCCTAGTGCTGCCACTTGCTGGCTCTGATAGGCCCATCTCTCAGCCAATCAGAGCGGTATCTCGTTGACCAAGTCTACATCAAGGCCCACGCCTGGAGTTAGGGAGTGAGATCAGCCCTACCCCAAATCCACAGCCTGTGATTGGAAGGGGACTGGTCCCCAAAAGGAAATCTGGATTCTGTTTCTAGGAGCCTTGGTCATGGACCATGAAGGGAAGGGAGTGAAGTAACCCACTGGATTACCTCATTTGCCTGAAGTGGAAACAGAGAGGTGAAGTGACTGGTGGAAGGTCACACAGCAACCCAAGGGCAGTCAGGTCTCCAGACATCCTTCATACAACCACTAAAGCCAACTGTTCACAGTGTGGTCTCTGCAGGGTGGGATTTGTACACACTCCCTAGAAACAGCCCAGAGAAGCCGCCCATGGATTCTCAGAAATTTAAGAAGTGATTCAAGAAGCTGCCCTCTTGCAAGCCCCATCTCAAAATCCAAGAATAATTCTGCAGGTAAGTATTAAAAGGAGGGGAGCCTCAAGCAATCTCTGATCAGCAGTCAGGATTGAACAGGGCCTGGAAGCCCCAGAACAAATCAGTACATGTGTGAGACATGAAGAAAGGGCTGCAAGTTGATAAAGCTGAGGTCCCATGAAGCATGTGGTAATACAATGAACTGTCACCCAGATACCATCCGATGTGCAGAGCTATGGCTGCCTGGAGTGGGGTACTCGCTGCATGAGCAGGTGAGCAAACAGCCCCGGCACCTCTCTCATAACACAGCACAGCATGTGCTGTGAAGTCATTGTCCTTTGCCTCTCTGTTTTCTTCCCTGGGCTCTAAGCTCCAGGCAGGTGGGGACTTTGTCGCCTGTGTCCTCAGCACCTAACATGGGCCTGGCACACTGTGAGGCCCAACAAATAGTTGTCAGATCAATGGATGCCTGTCCCAATTGTCTTGCATACCTCCAGACACGAGAGGCTCACTACCCCTAAAGAAGGTCTGTCCCTGTGCCAAACAACCCTGCTAGAATTGCCATCTTCAACACCCTCCAAAACGGCAAAATGACAGAACAAGATAAAAATCCAGGGATCTCTCGCTTTGGAATTTATCCTCAGGAGAGAAATCAAAAGAAGCGAAAACAAATGCTCTGTATGAAGATGTTCATTCTAGCGTTGCCTATCCTGGTGGAAATCTCGGAGCAACCGGAACACCTCTCAGGGAGCAGACTGTACATGTGTGTGCGTGTCTGTGTGAGTGTGTGTGCTTTAGTTACCCCTGAGACACCACTGCAATGGATATTTCAGCAACCATTAAAAATGTGATCCCTGGAGTGACCGGTTAACTCAGTTGGTTAGAGCGTCGTGCTGATAACACAAAGGTTACCGGTTCAATCCCCGCATGGGCCACTGTGAGCTATGTCCTCCTTAAAAGAGTCAACTATGCCATTGTAGCATGAAAGCAATGTGTAACCAATGACCACATTGTTTTTTTGGCTATTCCCCAATAAAATTTTTTAAAAATGTGAAACCTGAGAAGCATGTGGGAAAGTGGGGCATTGTGCTCTAACAGATGAGAAGAAGCAGCATACACACTATGCCTGCAGCCACATAGGCTCAGAGTACATGGACAGGACGGAGTGGGAACGTGCAAGGAAGGAAATAGCTGTGGGGCCAGAATGGCAGCACCACAAGTTGTTTTTGAAGTTTCTTTACAATTTTATGCCTTCATCCTATGGGTACTATTATTCCCATTTTAGAAATGAGGATGCTGAGGCCTAAGGGGGTGGAGCCATTAGCACATGGTGGTTGCTGGCTCCGAACTGGTACACCCAGCCCCTGCTTTGCATGATCCTGTTTGCCGTCCCCTGCCTGGGCCTGCCATTTCCACAGCCCTGTTGAGAGCGAAAGACAAAACTCCTGCCTCAGGGGCCTTTTCATCTCACTGACCAGTCCCGCGTCCTCACTGTCCCTCCCTAAGTCTTGGTGTCAAGTCCCCCATTGCAGACCAAGAGGGAGCAATGGTTAGAAAGGCCTCCATGACAGACAAGAATTGCCTGGAAAATACCAGCACTTCCACAGCCTGACTTTTGTTCAAGTCCTGGGAACAAAGGCCCCTGTACCCACCGGGGCCGCACTGCCAAGCAAGCAAACAGAACAGCATGTCAGCGCTGCCCGGCGTGGCCATCTGCTCTTTAGCGCACAATTAAATCTGACCCAGCAATTATGACTTCGTGGTAGGAGACGGTCTCATAACCACAGAGCATCCCCAGGCTCCATAGAGAATTCTAGAGCGTCGCATGCTGGGTAAAGAGCCCCTTCTTTTAAAGGAAGTGGAAGAAATAACTTGTGCCCATGGACAGCTCTGGCTTTGGAGGCCATGAACTTATTTACTCTTCCTGAGAACTTAGGTTTATGTTTTTCTCCCTGTTCCGCAGATGAAGAACCTGAAACTCAATATGTGGGCAACGTCGCTGAACTTGTAAGAGCCAGAGCTGGACTTTGAACATTTGGAGCCTGTCTGGCCCCATAAATGCCCCTTTTCTCCAGCCCAGGACGGAGAAACAAACCCAGCTCACTTCTCTCACCCATCCTAGCCCCAAATTCTTTGCCATTAAGTCATTCCTTTAGGATGTCTTTTTTTTTTTTAGACACAAGCCCCCTGCTCAGACAGTCACTCAACAAACATTGATCAAGTATTGGCTGTATGCCAGAATATGGATGCAAAGGATGGGAAAGTGTCATGAGCAAAAAGGACACAGCCCCTGCCCTCACAGAGCTTATAAGGAGAGAGGCAAATTTAACAACCATATGAAGCTATACAGTCAGAACAATGGCAAGGAGGGGTACACGATGCCATGAGAATGTGGGGGTCATGGAGGGCTTCCCTGAGGAAGTGCCAGACGGGCTAAGAGCTGAAGGTGAGGGAGGTAACAAAGCAAAGAAAGGAGGGAAGAGTATTCCAGACAGTAGAAATAGCATGTGCAAAGGCCCTGTGATGAAACCCAAAAAGGTCAGTGTGATAGGAGCAAGCATACAGAGTGGCCAGGGAATAAAATAAATTTTGATTAACCCCTAACACAAGTGGTTCCAATTAACATTTGCCATGTGGCTGCTGCACCCTGACTCTGAGCTTCTTGTACATAATCTCTTTAAACCCTTACAATGCTCTGAGGGTGAGGGTATTTTCAATCATTTTATAGTTGAAAGAACATGGAAATTCAGATGTTGGAAGTTCCCAAAGTTGGCAGTCGACGGAGGATGGGGTGGGGGCGTTATTCTGTGTTTGGCTGTATGTGAAGCACTTTAAATATGTTATTTCTAAGAGTCCGCTCAGCAATCTATGACACTGGAGCCTTTATTATCCCATGGTACAGATGAGAAAAATGAGGCTCAGACAGGGTTTGTGACCCACCCATAGTCACAGAGCCGGGAAGCCACAGAGCTGGGGTCTGAGTCCAGGCGGGCTTGGTTCCAGCCCAAGCTGTTTCCACAGTCTCAGAGTTGCAACAACTTGCCAGTGTCTGCAGGGTTGACACAGGCCTTGCCCTAGAGTGAGCCCATCCGCATGTGCAAAAGTGGGTGAAGGATTCGTGTGTGGTTCCTCATCTCTTTGCTATTGTGGCTATGTCTGCAGCCTTGGCAGATCCATGGGCTGGGCAACCTCCAACTGCAAAAGTGGGCACTCTCTAAACAGACAGCCTGGAAAGGTAGGAACAGTCAAGCACCTACTCAGTGTCAGGCACCAAGCTGAAAATTTAAATATGCGACCTTTTCAAATTGCCTGTGCCTGTGTACCCACCAAAAACCACTTCACCAGGTTTTGCATCCCTTACCCACCGGCATGGGAATCACCCTTGAAACCTTAGTTTTCCCAGCCATAAAATGGGCATGAAATCAGCATCCATTTCCTAGCGTTGTTGTGAGGATAAAACTGTACAGTTCTTGGCAACAGTGCCTGGCAGAGGAAGCGCTCCATAAACGGTAGTGATTCTTCTATTTTTCTCTTATCACCATATTTCACCAAATCTGAGACACCATCCATTGTAAACCACATTCCAATTTTAGAAATATTAAAATGCAAGAGGGGGGGAAAAAGGACTTCTTAGAATTGATGGAATATGGCATTATTCCCATTTTCCATATTGGGGCAGGGATATAATTTGTTTTTTCCCTATGTTCCCTGCTTCTTGCTCTGGGACAGGGTCCTCACCAGGTCACCCTGGTGTCAGTTTCAGGCAGATTTTGCTGTTAATGCCACACTGCAAGAGGAGACTCAGCCCTTTTCAAGCCATGGATCAACTTATTTTACTGCCGTGTCAAAGAGAAGCAGAAATCTGGAGCAATTATGCTGATGGGGCCCCCACCCACCAAACACCCTCCTCCTAGCCTCCGCCAAGATGACTCAGTTCAAATTATCCCCCTAATTGTCTCAACCTGTGTGGACTCCCAGCTGGGGCCCTCCTTCCCCCAAACTCGCATGACTGGATCCTGGAGGGCTGCAGACAGGCGGAGAGATCCCCTCTCTCTGAACTGGAATGTAGACTCCTAGGCCCTTCCACTATTTCTCATAAACATGGTTTCCACTTTCCCCTTTCTGCCCACCCTCCTCTGCATGCATGCCTGGTTGTCGATGATCTTTATGAAAGTTCCTGTTTGGAACAGACCTCTCCCGTTGGGCATTCCTGTTCCTCTACCCCCTTACACTTGTTGACCTGCCTGGGGAAGGGGGAGTATTGACTTTATAAAGTCCCTTGAGGAGAGTAACTATCTTGCATTGACATCTGGATGCCGCCCAGTAGAACTCATGGCACAGAGAAGCTATTCAAGACAAGTGGGTTGAAGAAAGAGAAGAGAAAAAAAAGAAAAAATGAACCAAAGAGAAACTTCAGTCATGGACAAAAAAAAAGAGAGGCCTCCGAAGAAGGGGGTGCTACAGCTAAATCAGACTCCCTTAGCAAGAACAAGCAGACAGAACAGCAAAACAACAGCTACAACAGCAAAAACAAGCAGACAAGATGATGTTCTGTGCAAATCAAGGGACCAACAGATTTTCGCAGGGAGAGGGGAGAAGGCACCATTTTCATATTCAGGATTCGGTAAAAGGTCTTTTTGTTTGGCCAAAAAAAGCACTCCTAGTATATTGGTTTTATGAACACAGAAGTCCCATGAATTTAAGACCCACTGAGGAGGCAGATCGCAGCTCATGGGACCCAGGCTTAGGCTGTACCACTCCAGGCTGCGAGACAGATGCTGGGAGCCTGACCTACTTTTTTTTGATTGGCAGGTGCACAGAATGAATTGATTCCCCTCAAGGACACTCATCCACGAGTAGCTCAATATCATCATAGGTCTAGACAGACCCTCACTCCCAATTGATTCCTCTCCCTGCTGCCATAAACATGGGCCATCACGTATTTAACATAGTTTCATCTTTCTAGAACATCTGCCCCCCCCCTTCGTGTATGTATCTGGGAACAACAAATAACTCTAACTTGAGGAGGTAGTTTTTAAATGAACATTAGTAATATCATCCTCTGGGGCTCATTTGCAATTATCTTCTCTCCGTCAACATTAATTTTCGAGTGTCATCCTTGCGGGTAAATACAGAGGTAGCTCACTCCTTTTAACTACTGAATAATATTCCATTTTATGAACATCCTTTATTTCATCTGTCCATTTCCCCATGAATGAACATGTAAGTTACTTCTACCCTTGCCCTACTAGACCCCTCATTTTCCTTCTATTAATATAAAAATGAGGTTCCACAGATGACTTCCAAATTTCCATAAGCTAGTTGCTTAAAATGCAAGACCTCGCTCCCAAGAAATTCACAGTTCAGTTGGAAAGACATGATTTGTACGTAGAGAAAAGGAATTTCACTACATGGGGCTGAA
>NW_017731425.1:3816387-3894128 GCF_001890085.2 Hipposideros armiger | reverse complement strand
TCATAGCAGCCCAGGCTGGGCAGTTTCCTGCCCTAGACCAACAGGACGTACCTCACGTCACACAGCGGGAATTCTCTCACCATTATTTATGTTGGCTGCAAAAACCAGGAAATCACCACTGAATATATAGCCTAACGTCTCGGGATTCAATCCTGTTAGCCTGAATCTCATTCCCCAGTATTCCCCTGTGATCCAGACTACGGGGCCCGCCCGATGGTGGATCCAAGTTTATTGTTACAGGGAAAAAGAAAGAAACCAGAGACACGTCGAGGAAGCTCAGAATGAGATGTACAGCCTAGTGGAAACACTGCCATATGCTTAATTGTGCTCCAATTACACAGAATGCTTGAGAATCGCCGCTCTGGGGTGCAGAGACGCTAATGGTCATTATTGCATTTGGACAGCCCTGTTCAGTTATGTTGTGATCTTTGCAACTGCCATGTGGTTCACTGAGAGTGGCCTGCCTAGTCTAACATGGGAGGACTGTTGGTGTTACTCATTGGCAAATGCTCACTGAGCACCTGGTTCCAGCCACTGAGGATACAGCAAAACTGGCTCTAATGGAACTTCTAGTTGTGTCGGGAGAGACACACACACACACACACACGCATACATGTATGCACACACAATGCAGTAGTGATAACTGCTGTGAAGGATAAAGAGCTATGACAGATGAGGGGAGGACCTATTTTATATAAGGTGGCATCTAGGTGAGACAAGGGCGGGAACTGTGAGGGCTCTAGTGGAAGAGTGTTCTAAGCAGCAGGAGCAGCCAGTGCAAATGCCCTGAGGCGAGTTACCTGGTGTGTTAGAGAAGCAGCTAACAGGCCAGCGTGGCTGGAGTGGAGTGCGGGGGAAGAGGATTTGGGAGGAGGTGGGGGCAGAAGGGGGAGGGTCATCATAAGAGACCTGCCCTTCACTTTGAGTTACATGGCAGGTCTTTTAGCAGAAGAGGGATGTGACCTGTTTGATACTAAAAAGAAGCCTTCTGGCTCCTCAGTGGGAGGGGAAAGGGCCCTTTAGGAAGGTCTTGAGTAAGAATCCAGGGAGAGAGGATGGTGGTCAGGCTGGTTCAGGGTCATTGTGATAGACATGGTGAGAATGGTTGAATTCTGGACATACTTTGAAAGTAGAGCTGATAGTATACCACGTTGGGTGTGACGGGACCATTTGACCCAGTCAGAGAGTGGGAGGGTTGAGTCACGTCTCCTGCTCCATGGGGCCCCAGTCTCTCTCTACAGCAGCCTGTTACAGGGACTTTAGTTCATCCACTTGGACAGCATGGCGACTGTCCCTGCATCCAGTGGGTTCAAGCCAGCGGGTTTGATCACTTGTTAAGGTGACCTCTGGGCTCCATGTTTGCAGTTGCAAACTCTACTCCTCGCGTCCGCCCCCTCTTGCCAACAAGATGATTACATGCAGGGTATGGGACAAGGAGGATTTTCAGACCAATAGAGCCCATTCAAATAATCGTTTATGTGTGCACCCACTTTAAAGCCACAATCCCGAGAAGAGCAGCGTCTTTCCATCTTTATGGTACGGAGGAGGAGACAACTCTGAGGTGGCGAGGGCTGCTGCCCGACGCAACAGGGCAACTTGGAGTAAAGCTGGGGCTGCATTCAAGTGACGGGAGACAGCCAGCACCTGGCTGAGCGCTGCCCAGGTTGAAGCGTGAAGAAGGATGGTGGCTCTGGGACTCTGCTGGGCCAGGCACTGGTCCCCACTCTTCTCCCGTGGCTCAGCCTGCTTTCTGGGCTCCCCCGTTCCTTCCCGCTTACCCGGCCCTCACACTTGAGTCCATCTGCATGCACAGCTGTGGTTATTTGGGGAGCTGCACACTTTCAACATTCGAGAGCACGAAGAGATGTTGGGCTTTGATAATTGGGTTCAAGGCATCCAGACCTTGTTCTTTCTGCCTGCAGACATGACAGTTAAGGAAGAAAGGGTAATTCCATCTTAGAACGTTCACGGTTCCAGTCCATTCCGTTTTAGAATCTCTTAGATCTGAGTCTTTATTTGTTCAATCTTGGAGCTTTCAAGGTTTCATTTCCCTTAAAAAATATCCTAGATCTAATTCCTGACCTACTACAATTTCTTTGATCTAATTTCTAATCGAGTCTACCCCAGAACTTTGGAAAAGTGCATGGGAAACAGGTCTGGGTCACTTTCCCTCCCATGAATATTCGCTAGTATCTAATTATTCCTTCAATCAGTCTGTTCAGAGTGTCAACTGTAGGCCAGGCACAGAGCTGGGAACTGAGAATGTGAAAGTGAACGGGGCTGAGCCCTTCCCTTGAGGACCTCATGCTCAGAAAGCAAACATTCTACATAAGTAAATGATGATGCTATTACTCGTATGTGCTGAACTCATGCAAAATGTCCTACACAACCACTGTGTGCCAGGAACGTGAGTGAGAGACCATGGGCCCTGAGGGCTTCCTGCTATGGTTCCCAAGTTCAAGTGCTCATCAGAATCACCCATAAAAATGGACCAAAATGCAGAATTCTAGGCCTGAGTCCTCAGAGGTTGCCATTCTGGGGTCTAGGGTAGGGTCCAGGCAGGGTGAGCAACCGTCCCATCTGCCCAGACCTGAGGGGTTCCCCAGCACGCAGGACTTCCAGTGATAAAGCCAGGACAGTCCAGAGCCAATTGAGATGGTTGGTCTCCTTTGGCTGAGGAGTTTGCATTTTAAAAATGCTCCCCAGGTGATTCAAATGAAGGTGGTCCATGGGGTCACGTGGGTGCAAAGAGGAGACCCAGAGTCTCGTCTTCCCTGGGGTCGGTGAGGGAACGTGGCTAGGCTGTGACGTCCAGATGTACAGGAGGTGGGGAGGTGGCAAGGGCAAGGGTGGCTGGAGGTGGGTAATGCAGGCAGGGGGGCAGCCAAGACTCCTGGGAGTGAAAGCACTAGTGGGGTCTGAGCTCCCAAATCTACTGACCTAGACCCCTTTCAGAGCATCCTCAGCATGGTGGGCAGGGGTGGGGAGAAGTAAACATGAAAACAGATTGATTAGCTCAATTGGGTCGAGATGGCCGAGCTCATCCATATTGCCAGGCCAAATTTCCCGGCAGCCCCCAGCTGGGCACAGCTGAGCTATGGCTTCCGTGAGCTGAAAGAGATTTGGAATAAAGGCTCAACCTTGGAGAGGTATTAATGAAAATGTCACAGGCACTAAAGTCAAAGCAGATGTGAAGCCGGCTACACGGGCAGACATAGCTGATAAGAAACAGCCCAGGAGAGAACAGACCCTCTTGAGATTAGGTCAAGGGCAGACCAAAAAAAAAAAAATGACATCCCGTGGTCCCCCATGGCAACTTGGAGGAACGCTGTCGCTCCTGCGGAACAAGCTGACATTTTTGTGCTGCTGCGTTATATATTGACATCCCGACAGGGCAGCGTTCGGAGGCCTCCACATCAGCAAATAAATATTACGTCTCCATCTTCAGCTAAGCAGAGCTGCGGTGCATTCCTATTACTTCATGTGGATTAACCATCTGGAAGTTGAATCAAGCCACGAAGTAAAGAATGGGATCCAATTTTGCATTCACCAAAATAAGCCGTACTAGTCTCAATTTATGGCAGATGGTTATGCAGTCTCAGCGGGCCAAAAAATCTCTCTGCAAAAGAATAAAGTTTATGCCAATTACTGTAATAGGAACCAGCACAACAACTGTGTGGGGTTGACTAAGAGATCGCAGATATGGCTGTACAGCTCATAAACTGCGGGGGGCCAGGGGGAACGATGGGGACCCAGTTAATTCATTAAGATAACGCGAGAGAAATGAGGAGCAGAGTTAGTCATAAAACAGAAATATCTCCTCACGAAGGGTGGGGAGGGGATCGAGGTGGCATGGCTCTTACTGGGGTGAGGCCTGGGCTGTGCTGCAGGCAGCGTCGGGGGGGGATGATGAGCAATGAATGGTTAAAGGGAGGCTGCCTGGATGCTCTGTGGGGAGGGTGTGGGGGGAGACAGGTTAAGTTTCTTCATTCAAAACAGATTTGTGGAGCATGGACTACTCTGTGGCAGGCAGTGGGCAGGCCCTGAGCCTACAATGTCCAGCGGCGCTAATATTCCTGGTACCTGCCCGGATGGCAGAGGCCAGTGAGGATGCTGACTTGTCGGGGGCTCAGAGGAAGTGGAGGTGTCTTCGAGGACGTGGTCACCGGGCTGAGGTAGAAGATTGAATGGGGGTGGGGGTGTAAAGGGCTCCGGGCCAAGAGGACACCATGGGCTTTGGTCTCAGAGAACCTGGAACAAGGTGCGTGTGGCTGGAACAGGAAGGCGAAGGGTTAGGATGAGAGGATGGCCCAGCCAATACACAGGGCCTCTCGGGCACAGCAAGGTTTGTCTCTGTCCTGAAAGCAAAGATGGAATGAATGACTGATGTACCTTCCTTTGGGAGAGAGGCCTTTGGCTGGGGGAAGCTCTGCCTCTTTTCAGTTGAGGGCAGCTTCTTGACCTGTGTGCACCCGTTTCCTCAAAGATAGGGAGGTGTGGTAACTCCCAGCTTTCCGGACAATGTCAGGGTGGAACTGTGAGCTATAGTCAAGGAGGCTTGGGTGGAGGGGGGATTTGTTCTCGCCCCTAGGAATCGTCCTGCCAGGCCCTCCTGGTCAGCACCTCCTCAGAGGCTGATGTCCACTCAACCTACCCACCCCACCCCAAAACTTTTCGTGCCCTGATAGGGCTGGGGGTGGAGGAGACAGTTGGTTTGGGGCACATCGGGCTCTAAAATAAGGCTGCCTCTTTCCTATACAATGTCAGTTCAGCCTTTTAATTTGTTTTTTGAATAAAAGCTACTGGCTTAAAGAATGCTGGCATTGGGGGGCTCAAAATAGGGTGGCCAACTTGTCTCAGTGTGCCCAGGACTGTCCTAGTTTTAATATCCAAAGCCCAGCCTCCTAGGAAACCCCGCCATCCTGGGCGAGCTGGGATGGCTGGTCACCTTAGCTGATTAGTAGGACAACCAAGGTGCAAATCCAGTGCTAGAGATTTTCACACATTACTTATACATTTTTTTGTCCCACGGCCACATTTTGTGTTGGTATAATTACTCATTCTCCACAGGCAGGACACAGAGGCTCAGAGGGGCCAAGACTTGCTACCTGGCCATTGCTCAGTAAGTGGACATGGCAGGCTTGGAATGCAGGCGTCAGATGGCAAAAGCCCCTATGTTCAGTGTGGCCTCTCAGAGACAGCAGCAGCAACCGTTAGTAAAACCCCGTGGCAGCCATCATGGCTGCCAAGCTCCACATTCTCTGGGTAGACTGACAAGGAAGGGAAGGAAGCTCTTTGCAAACAACAGTAATCCCACCGTTCCTCACCTGCCCAGATGACCCTTCCCTACTCACACAACGGCCTGAGCAAACACAGGGGCCGCCATCTCATCCTGGTGGCCCAGAGCCAGGGCTGGGCCAGGGAGGCCACCCTGAATCACAGATGGAGCCCCGCCACCCCCAGCCCCCCACCCTGGGATCCTGGGTGCTGTGCAGCACACAAACAGCCTGAGGATGCCGAGGACCAACAAGGCAGACGGGTGAATTCCAGGGCAAGTGGGAGAAGCCCCTGCTTGAAGCCTGGCGCTCGCATGTGTGGGGAGCTCGCCAGCCGGAATGCAGGCGCTGACCTCAATAGCACAAGTGGAAAATCTGAGCCTGTCGGGTTGGAAGGGGCCGGGAGGATTCCTGAAATCCCACCCCCCACCCCAGACGGCTTTCTGGCACACGCACGCCTAGGAAGAAGAGTGAGCTCATGGTCCACCAGATGCTGAGAGGAAAACCTCATCCCCAGCGATAGAAGGCGCTGCTGGGCATTCATGTGTGGGAGAAGTGTTCTCCAGGCCTCGTGCATTACGAAAATAGTTCTCAATAAGATTCTATTGTACAGTGAGACACTGAAGATAATTCTGGGGGGGGGGGGGGGGAGGGGAGAGCTACCCACAATCCCACCACAACCGCGGTCACCCCCCTCCAGATGTTCACGGTCTTTTTAAGTTCTCACCTTGATGTAGCAAGACACTGTGTTGTCACACACATTTCAGAATTATCACTAAATCTTACTCCCCAAGTCCCCTTGAGGTGACTTACATAGGAGGGTCGGATACAGGGGAACCACACACCCTCAAATTTCATAGCACTATCACAAAAAATCAAGGATGAGGGGTGGGGAGGGGTGAAGGCATTATGCCACAAAGCCCCGCCTGCAGGGGTCGCCTTAGTGGGGACAGAAAACACCACATGGGTGTTTCCTGACACCAAGACTGAGGGGAAACTCAACATGGTCTAGGAAGAAATGTTTTCTTGGCTCTGAGCTCTGGGAAGAATCAGTCATGGAAGTTTGCTCCCAAGCGGTGTTTAAGAACATATAGGGTGTCGTCAACAGTTTTTATCATTATGGCCACACCTGACATGGACCGTTAGTAAAAGCCACAGGCATGGAACTTGGTGGTTCTGAAAGACAGGGAGGTGGTTATGCTCGTCTGCAGGACTAACCACCCTGGCCCCGTTTCTGGTAACATGACCTAGCAAAATCCTACTGCTCTGGGCCTCAGTTTCCTCATCAGATAACATTATTACTTTATTGGGTGGCTGGGAAGATTACAGGCCATTTATGTATGTGCTGTGCTTAGAACAGTGCCTGACACATAGTGCTGTGACATGTTGGCTATCTTTTGGGAAGAATTTAGAGATTCGCAAACTAGGGCCCTTGGGCGAAATCTAGAGCACTACCTGTTTGTGTAAATAAAGTTTTATTTGAACACCGCCGTTTGTTTCCATAACATCGATGGCGGCTTTCATGCTACAAAGGCAGAACTGGGTAGTTGCCACAGGGACAATATGGCCCACAAAGTCCAAAATTATTTACTCTATGGCCCTTTAAAGTGTGCCAACCTCTGATCTAAATGAATGAATGGCCGTCTAATTCTGAGCCTTCCTCCAGGCTCACTCGGGAGAAGTCTCTTGTCTCACAGCGCCTCCCGGGAAATGATTGTTTCAAGTGGTGGGGACAGAGCAGCGTGGATGGGAAGCACTCAGAGCACCTCTCAGTAGGCCAAGTTGTTTCAGGGCTTCCCGGGCCAAGTGAAAGTGGAGGTGGCTCTGACAAAACATGCCATCAGCATTCTAGGCTACGGGAGAGCCAGCATGCAACGAGGTGCCCAGAGGCGAAGCTTTTGTTTAGCACGTACATTAATAAAACCATAAGCCACTTCTTTGTTCCACTTCATGAACCTCCCTCAGTCTGGAGTGCAAGGCAGTTCTGCTCTGGACTGATGAGCAGGTGATGTCAGAATATGCAAGGGATCAACCGGGCAGAGGCATGTCACAGAGATTTGCTGCTTCTCAGAATTCAGGGAGTCAACAGATTCGACCCCAGGTCGAGTGTCACTGACTCAGGGAAACTCGGGGCTGATTTTCTAGGCAAAGGCCTGACCTTACCTCACCCCACCAGGAGCCACAAAAGCCACGCTCGGCCCAACGTGTCTGCAGTGGTATCTAGAGAGCCAACTTTCAATTATGGAAAATGTACAGGACATCCATGAGCTTTTTCCGTGAGGACAGCGTTTAGCTGAACAGCCACAGATGGTATTTTCTGGACAACAGACGTACAGTGAGGTAAATATGCCAATTGAGGATAGTTTCGCTAGCCAGCATTATCTGCATTGTATTTCCTACAGCAACAGCTTTTGTTAGCCCATCATCACGGTACCCTTCAACTTTCGGTTGGATTGGGAATCTGATGGCAAACGGTAGCAGCCGCCTTCTATGCTTCGAGCCCTTTGTATGGACAACATCCGGGCTTTGGGCAGCGGAGACAAACTCAGTCCCTCTGACAGCCACAGTGCGGACGAGCATCATTGGCTGCACTTTTACAGACAGCAGAATGAGGCCCTCACTAGTCATCACGTTTTGGCTGCACTGGTCTTTTGGGCCTCAGGGAGCTGTGTAGATGTTCAAGCAGGGTTGCATCACGTTCAGAGAGGTTCTAGAAAGTCACCTCTGGCAGAGCCTGATGGTGTCCATGCTCTAAGCCAGGGGTTGGCAAACTACGACTGCTGCGGCCAAATCCGGTCCACTACCTGTTTGTGCTGTGTTTACCAGAACAGGGACCCTTCTATGTTTACGTTTTGCCTATGGCTGTGCCTGCATTACAAAGGCAGAGCTGCGATAGCCCATACCACCTGGAAAGCCTAAAATATGGGGTTGTTGGAAAAGTCATGATGTATTTTTTCTGTTTTTCGTTGCAAAAATGAGTCATGACTTCTCCAACCACCCAATATTTACTGTCTATCCTCTTACAGCAAGTTTGTGGCCCCCGACCCTAGATGAGAGGACAGCTCATCAGAACATGGCTTGGACCAGGATGAAGAGGAGCAGGATTTCATAGGCGTTTGGGGACACTTTTAAGACTCCGTGAACAAGTAGGATTTCTGGCTTGGGTAGCACAGGCAGTGATGCAATTAACTGATGGGAGAATAGTACATTTGGGGGGGAGGAGAAAAGAGTGAGTTTGAGTTTAGACTCCTTTGGAGGAGCCTAGCAAAACTCTGGGCAGGTAGCTGCAAAGTCAGGAGGAAACACGGACCTGGCGCTCCCTCCTCTGTCCTCTCATCGGACTGTGCTGTTGGCTACAGAACTACTCCCTCCTGTTGCAGCTGGTTGTCAGGCTTTCATTCTGAGACCAGAAATTAGGTCTTACTACTTTCTTGGTTATATATATATTTCTTGGTTTCTCCTCTAACTCAACTCAAAAAGGGACCTTGCACCAGGTACGCAGGTATCTGTTGTGGGGGGCAAAGGCCCAGTTTCAAAGTTTCCATCGGGGGGTGGGGGTGACTTTGAGGTACAATTTTGACTCCTGCCCATGAGACGTTCCCAAGCTAACTTGGGACGCAAAACAGACACATAAAAGATGACAGTATCTATTAACCAAGGCAGCATAGAGTCTGTAAGAGCCAAATGAAGGCTACGGACTGCTGCAGGGATCACTCCAGGTGAAGGCAGGCAGCGTGGAGGGTGGCACTTGGCACTGAAGAATGGATAGATATCTGATTACTTGGAGAGAAGGCAGTCTTCTCAATGATCTTCCAGGAAGAGTGGGGATTCTCTTAGCTCTTTCCCTGTCCTTTGAAAACAGGGCACACAGAACCCAAGCCATACAAAGGCAACTGCTGGGCATTTGTTTGCAAGGTTCCCCACGTGACTGTAAGGTGCAGCCAGGGTTGAGAACCTTTGGTTCACACGAGCTGAAGCTTTTCAAACCAGTAGCCCTAGTAACAGAACCCTCCAGAGATGAGAACCCACAAGACACAGTCTGGGGACAACGAGAAGAGCCTGGCTAGAATGGAGGAGGCATTCTTTTTTCATCCAGGGACAAATTTTAATTCATGATTTCATTCAATGGAAGAGAAACGCATGAGGAAGTCAGGAAGCAGTGGTTCCACATGGGACCCCGTCTGCGGAGTGCAAGAGACCTTGAAGGAGTGGGGGAAGCAAACACGATTAGTTCTGAATTCCTTTTAAACAATAAAAGATGCCTTGCAATGCGGAGCATTTCAGAAGGGATGAGTGTAGAGGCGTCAGGTGTCCCAAACTGCTGAGCATTGCTCTAAATGCTTAGCACGGCCTTGGAACTTTCGCAAGGCAGCTTTAGAATATTTGCAGTTTCTACTTTTCCTAATCCAATCAGGTTGAAGAACTGGTTTTGAAGGGACCTGCTGTTACTTAATATTTCCAAGTCAGAAAACATAACCCCAACTGACACTGGCAGGGTTCCTAGGAAGCACTCCCTGTCAGCAGAAGCTGTTCCAAGCTCAGCGGGGTCAATCCTTAACCTGTCCCCGAGCACTTTCCGTCTCCAATCACACGAAGTCCCAAACTCTAAAATTGCTGGTGAGGGTAACTTGAAAAAAACGATTTGCATTCATTGAACTCCATCTCCTGATATCCAGTGGCATTCAGTGACATCAGGTCTGAAGGTCTAAGCAGTCTCACAAGATCCTCCTTCCAACAGTTAAGAACAGGGAATTCCATACCAACCCTTTGTCAGCTCAGCTGCTGCGAGGAGATGTACAAAACAACTGTTAATAAGTGTCTCTTACTTCCTCAGAGACAAGATCTGAGGAGGTTGGGCTGCGAAACTTTAACAGCTCAGCAAATTGAAGAGGGGGGTGAGGTTTTTGGAAAGCCAGGTGTTAGGTCCAAAGTGATTTTATATCAAACAGGAGGCAGTTTGGGAAATGAATGGAATAGGGAGGGAGAAATCACACTTAAGAGGGCAGTGCCAATATGCTACAGGAGACGGGTCTCAATGACCCTGAACACTCTACCGCTGGGCATTATGGCCTCCACTGACAGACAAGGAGTCCAAGGTCCAGTGAGCGGCCAGGAGGGATGTGTCTGACCCCAGGCCCACCCCGCTTCGGCTCCTGCCCAAGAGCCAGCGCACTGGGCTCTTCAGGTTCCAGCTGCCTTTGGGCTGGACTTTCAGCTTTCTCCTTTGTACAATGTAAATAATGTCAGAGATCTTTCTCAACAAACTCTTCACTGTTCAATGACTACTTATCAAATGGAACTGTAATTTATCTGTTCACATGTCTGTCTCCCACACGGGACTGTGCACTGCTTGTATTCATCTCAGTACCTCCTGCGAGAACCGAGTGCTGGATGTGTAAGTGATCAGGTTACTGAATGCATGAACAATAAAGACTGCCAGCATGAATGCAAATATTATGTCTGAAATAAAACACTAAGGAAATTACCCCAGAAAACAAACAAAAGAACACCCCGGAAATATAACATTATATATTAAATATATCCATATAGCCAGCCACCTCTCCGAAGATTGAGCAACCTGAGAATGTTAAGCTGGAACCACGAGGAAATAGTTGTTACACATCCAAAAACAGCAGGCTGGAAATGACAAGAGTCCTACAAGAGGGGAGGTAAAAACAAAACCCCAAACTAAAAAGCCACGATCTTCAAACAATCAGAATCCAATGGCAAAATCCTTACTAAGTGCTTATAAAAATACTATGGGTTTTCCGTATTTTTTTCCTTTAAAAATGGTTTTTACAAAACTTCTGAGACTCATAAATAATCCTTCTTTAGTTTACTGCTTAGCTTTTAAATACAGATAATTATTTAAGAAACCAAATACAACAACTTAATGTGGCATAAGCACATTTCAAGAACAGGAGTTTGCAATAAAAAAAACCAACAACAACAAAAAAACACAAGAAACCATTTTTTCTTTATTTTTCCCAGAGTGGTAGTGCTGCAAATTAGACTTCTTGAAAAAAAAAACAACAACGGCCGAGAAGCGGTCTGCAGTATTCTGAAGCAGACGTGGCATCAGGGAAACCACCACTCAAGCACACAAGTGGCATTTTGTGATCAAATTTATTTTTTGTTTAAATTTCATTTACTTTGTTTTACTGTAATTTACACAAGAGACTGCCAAGTAAACTAGATATTTTACATTCACCACACATTCCCTCAAATCTCCACAGTTGTTAGAAAAACATTAAAATCCATGCGCCGGGATCTCATTTCCATGCGCGCCCAAGCTCCCAATGATGCTACAGATGCCAGCGAGAGTGAAGTTCATTAAAAGGAGAGGGCTAGGCTCTTTATTCCGCAAAATTAGCAATAATCTTCCTCGCATCAAATACTTTGCAAACAATGATTATGTGTTGACAAAAGCGATCTCACAACAGTGGCCAGAGAGTAAACATCAGCCTTGATCCTGAGTACACAGAGGACATACGCAGTGTGGGGTTTGTGTGAGGATAACAGGGCATCACAATGCAGGAGACATCCTTGTCTGAGTCACTACAGTCACTTTGGTAGGGACACAGGACATATGGGGAAAAGAGAAGGGGGGGCAGAGCTGTCAGCAAATCAGGTTACTAATGTGATGTGACTACAGGGGCTGGCGTGTTGGAGGAGGGACGAGAGGTTAAAGAAGACAGTTTGTGACCCGAAGGCTTCAACAATATCATTCTATTCAAGCTTCCAGGACTGACAGGAGAAAAACAGGATTCGGACACAGAAAGCTGATGAAAATCTTACCTAGCTAGGATTTTATTTTTGTTCCTTTCTTTAAAAAAAACAAAGGCGGCGGCAGCTTCTAACTAGCATTTTCATGATGCTTACTCAGGGTCTGTCCCCATGACATCCTACTTGAGAGCACAGCCAAAAGGGCTGGGCGCACTGGCTCCTCAGCAGGGCCTTCCAACCGTGTGCGGGCAAGCCTCATGCCTCTTCGGTTCCTCCTATTTCAAAGTCAGCATCTCCCCCTTAAACGTGTGTTTCAGCAGGAAAAGAGCAGAACGTCATCACTATCTACAGTCGAGCATGGAAGCTGTGAGGAATCTAGATCATTTGCATAGTTTCCAAGCTGTAATTTCAGAAAACAGTCATTTCAAAAACAAGACTCCGTGGAAGCACTGTACTTCCAATTTTTCTAAACAGCTTACAATGCTATTAATTTCTTCATCAATTTCCTTGTTTGCCTCACAGGAGCCTAAAAATTGTATAGTGTTTATTATACATCACAAACCATAATCTCGTTTTTGCTACGTCTGATATAGAAAAATATTTGAAATTTAAAAATACAAAAAATCCAATAAAAATCGAAAAAAACACTTTTTTTAAACGATTTTGTCCCTCAAGGCAAACAAGTAAAAACTGGCCTATAACTTTACTCCTTAGTAATAGATATTGTCCAATTTGGCTGTAAGATAATGACCGTCCAGAAATAAATCATTATATATACAGTCAGGGTTTATGCTCCAGATTCATTGAATAGCAAAAGATTTTGAAGAGATTTTTCTGTGGGAGTCTGTTTATGGGACTAAAATAAAAATTTATAAGAGACCGATTTAAAAGAACAGAAAAGTAATAAAAGACTATATATAGATATATATATGTGTGTGTGTGTGTATACACACATACACACACGCGCGCACACACGCACGCACATATATATTGGTCCACAACTTGACATTTATGAAACATAACAGCTAGTATTACATTGCAGTCAATTTGTCCATTAATGGTATTACTCTAATTATTAAAATCTGTCCCAAGTCTATATATTGAAAATATTTTCTTTTGCATTCTTGCTGAAGATAGGTACAGTACTTTGGAGAAATTGTACTAATCCCTTCAGTATGTTTATATGTACATATATACACAAGTGTGTGTATTTTGATCTGTAGCTCTACATGCGTTTTATACACAGCTACAGACATACACACACAAACATATATACACATGTGGTTGAGAACCTGTGCATGTCAGTACATAATCATAAGCACATGTCTGGGAAACGCCAACATCCAAGATAACGGTCAGAGTCTTCTTCACTCATCACTGGCTGCACTTGTTCCCCTCACTTGACCTTGATTACGTAACTGTAAGGGAAGCGAAAAAAGTGCAGTGTGTTAAAACACAGAGACACACACAAAAAATGTTAAGACAGCAGCTTGTCACACACATTCTCCAGAACAAAACCCTCAACGTATCAAAACTTTTGGCAGGAAATGGATCCCCAACTACTACTGGGTTGTCGGGAAAGTCATGATGCATTTTTGCATTGAAAAACAAAAAATACGTCGTGACATTTCCGACCCAATACATTTAAAAAACTTAATCTCTTGAAGATTTTGGTCTTACTCATGGCGTAACATTTTGTTTCATCATAGAGAAAACACATTACAAACAAAAGAAGTCACAGAAACTTAGAAAAACTTTTAGTAGCTTAAATGTTTTTTAAAAATGAACACTAAACTTAAAGGGGCTTTGGGGGAATCTTGGCAGGGTTCGTTCATTCTTATTTGGTACAACTACTTCTCTTCACAACTGATACATCATGGCTCTTGCGCCCCATGATCAAAGAGCAGGTAGAGCAAGTAAGGGAGCAGCAAAGAATCACAGTGGATTGAGAAGAGTGAGTGTTCTGTCCGCTGCTTTTCTTCAATAAACATCGTAGTTCAGTGTAACAAATGATGACAGTGTACTGTCAATTTTTGTTTACTCTGTTTCAGTATGTGGGGTAGGTTTTGAGGTTCTTTTATCCCCTCTAGGAAAGTCTCTAATTTGAGCAATAAATTTGTGTTAAGAGAAAGAAGACCATGGAAATATTTTATGTGGTAAATAAAAACCAAAGTATACTTACACATATTAAAACTAACTGTAAAGATAATTGAAGATTCAACATGAAGGAAGACTTTCTGGTGTTCAGAAAAAAATTCAACTGAAATGAACGATTGAGGTTGGCCTTTATGGTATGGGATAAAGGATTTTTGACTTAAAAAGCTTTTACGTATTTCCTTGTTAACCACCAATGGTCCTGAGAAATAGGTCAATTAACTAGCTATCGATGAAAGAAGTCAGCTGCCTTCTAGCACAATGTTACATGATGAGTAAGCACACTTGGCAACTGGTTTCTAACCCAGTAACACTAAGACTAGTTTGGGACAACTAAATTCAACCTCTTCCACAGATACTTTTTACAAAATAGTAACTCAAGTGTTCACTGTCAATTTCTAAAATATGCATCTCTTACATTCTAAAAATTGAACCACATTTAACACTTAGTCTCTGCTTGGCAAGTTAACTACCCATTACCAAAAAGGTATTGGTTTTTAAACATTCTTTTACCCAGGTCTTCACTTACACAGTTTGATATTGTCTCTGACCCTACAGGGGACTCATCTAGACATCAGCAGCCGACGTGCCTCGGACGGAACCCTTCTTACGCATCTAAATGTAAAATAAAATCATGAGCTGCTGAAATCAGACTCTGTATTGGGTTAGTAAGCAAGGGGAGGAAAAAAATCTAGATTGTGAAGTGACCGGTGCCTGTTTATAACTGTATCCACATAGAGAATGAAGTTCTAGGCCTCTCAAGTAATCTTGGTCTAAAGGAAATCCTGCAAAAGGATTTTCTTACACAGCCCCAAAAATGTGTCTCTATTCCTGAATCTAGGAAAAGCCTGCAGACTGATGATGTGAAATTATCAAAGATAGCCAAGGGTAAATGAACTGTTCACCAACATGATGTGAGCAAATGCCCTGATGGTCTGGTTCATGTTTTCATAGTCTCTAGACTAGACAGGAAGCCATGAGGTATGGCCACCTATGCTGCTTCTGAGACCAGGGTCCCTCAGAGGAGTTTCTTTATGGGAAGCTTATTGAAAAGAGGGAAGTGGAAAGGATTAACAAGCAAGCACAGGAACAATGTATGAGAAACCACAAAGGACACAGAGATGCATCAGAAAGAAGCATTCATAACAGCCTACAATTAAAAAACCTCACTGAGAAAATTAAGGAAAAGAATGAAAAGGAACAAATGCAACAAACACATTTCTAAACTTCCTCCACCTTTCTTTCCCACCCCTCACAGACATGCCAGTTGAGAACAAATGCGAAAGATCTGCCTAAAGTATTCATTCCTTCAGTTGCTCAGCCTAACCAGTATCTCTCTGCAGGGCTTACAGGCTGGGGCATTCCTCTAATGCCTAACCTTGCAAGATGCTATTCCTTCTCTCCAGGGCCAAACCCCATTTGAAAGAAATCCAATTCTTAAAATAGCTGCGAATTAAGGAGAGAATTACAATGTATCCAATTCTATCATCAGGTGTCAGGGAAGTAGGACCGGGAGAAAAGGGGAAATTCCTCTTAGGTGAAGAGGCCTGGAAAACGTTAAGCCGCCTCAGGTGGGTGGTTTGGCCTGCAGGCATGATGCTGCCCAGATTCGGAAGATGCTCAAACCCACTGTTAGGGCTCAGAGCAGTGGCGATGTGATGTGGAGTAACCACACTCCCCAGTGACCTCAAGCAAAATAACTGAAATGGAACTTTATGTTAAGATGATTAGCACTTACTGCTGAAACTGTTTTTAAAAGATTAACAAAGAAACTGTCATATACTTCCAACCTTGAGCCAATGACTGATGCCTACCCACTTCTTGGAGGAATAAGTTTGAGTCACGTGGGTACAACGATAATATCGTCTAATAAGTTGGGCTCCTCCTGTGTAACTACTTGTCTTTTCAAGTGCAATTGCTAACTCACGAATGACTGGTTGCATGGAAAGCAGCTGAGCCTGCAGGCCCACCGCCACAGGTGGGAAGGCGTTCCCCTCCTCAGCAGGGCTCTCGTCAGGCTGACACCGGGCTGTTCTGTGTTCAGGTATCAAGAGACTCGAGAACTTGGGAGGGAAGCAGGGCAACCCGCTGGGGGAAGAGGTGTCAGCTAAGTTCAGGCCAAGGGGTCCAGAGGAAGGCAGGGTTCAGAGCCCAAACCAGAGAGGGCTCCATCCATCACCTTTCAACCGTGACCACTGTTCCTCATGTTATGGACAGCGCTTCAACTAAAAAATCAAAACCCAAAAAGCTTCCTTCATGAGAGTTCAAACTAATAAAAGTTAGTCTGTTTTCTGTTTTATCTTGGTGTTGGTAAACCCTTTTTTTTGGAGATGCCAAGGCTGTCCCGTACAAGCTTAGTGAGAATGAGTCTTATCATGCTGCCTTCTTTTTAACGTTCAGCTGACACAGCTGCTCGACAGGGCTTGGAGACAGAGCTAGCAGGTATCTCTGAAGTGTGGAGCCCTTGGAGGGAGTGAAATCAGGCAAGGCGGGGAAAGGGGGTTCAAACTGGGTGGTGGCGAGGGGTGCTTCCTACAAAGGGGCATCTGCCTCTGGAGTGAGGGGAGACAGAAGTGGGAGAGGCAAGGAAAAAAAGGCAGGAAGCACCTATGGCTCACACCCTTGCCTAGTTACATGTTTTGCCTGGGGCCAGCCTAAAAACAAGTGGGTGGAAGAGTCTTCCATGGCTGCCATTCTATCACCCCATTCCCAAGATCCAAAGCTCAAAAGTCATACTACTAGTATGAGAAACTGAGGTCAAAGGGAGCTTCCACTGGCTGGCCTAGAAACCGAACCCCAGTTTATATTCTTTTCTCTATGGGAAAACACGTTCCAATTTTCAAAAAATCAACTTAAAAACTTTTGGAACAAAACCCATTCATAAGTTGGAGACTGCTTCAAGTTTACTTTATGTATAAGATAAGGTTAAAACATTTTATTGCCTTATAAAGAAACTATGTCCTAGTCCCCTCAGAAGGTTTGTATAAAGCTAATTAGAAGCAGATCTGCCGTAATCACCAAAAGTAAGCAATTTTAAACACAGATTCTTTACGATGCTCTGTGCCAGACAAATAGATTTCTTTTTGTGCCAAAGAACCTGATTTGCTGCCACTCTCCTGTGATTAAATGGAGTTCCTGCCTCACACACAGGCGTTTGTCAAACACTCTCGCCTGCAGGGCTTCCAAAACTGGGGCTGCTGGCAGGACGAGATGACTGCATGGAAACCACTGGCCTGTCCTGGAAACTCCTTGGGCTCACTCCCCCCGTGGGGCCTTACTTTCAACTGAAAAGAAGTGGAGCCCAGAGCAAAAGCAAAACCAGACACGTGCAAGAGGAAATCAGGGAAGAATCTGTGCCTGGGAGAAATGGGGTGCGCACGCACTGAAGGGTCTGCTCACTGGTGGTGGAACGAAGCTGGGGTGGGCTTTAATTTTGAAACATGGCATGCTGACCTCCAGCCCAAGGGTCACCTGAATTTCTGCCTAAAGCTTATGAGGAAACAGGCTTCACCGCTAGTTGCAGGAGAGGAGAGGGCTTTTCTGGAATCAGTGACAATACAATTCATTTTATGTTTTCTACAAAAGAGGGAACTAGGACCTCCTGTGCTAACATTAATAACTTACTATGGTGACAAAATGAGCCAAAGGCAACCTGGCCTGATCAAATGGATGTCTAAATGAACTGTGAACCAGGTACCATCGCAGAGAACTAATGCATGACAATGAATAGAAACCCACTGGACATCTTACAGGTACCAAATTAGAAATCAATAAAGCTCTAGTCTACTTTCATGAAAAGATGCTCAACAAAAGAGAAATCAAGAACATGTAAAGACGTATTCGAGTCTGAGAAACTTGATTTTGATTCTCATATACAGATTAAGGAATGGCTTCTAGTAACACTCTTTAATTCTAAGTCTATCCTTACTAAGCACATACACAGACAAAACTAGAAAGGGAAGAAAATTAGAGTTTCCACAGAACAGGAAGTCTTACTGTTTCTAGTTCTTTCTGAGTTTCATCTTCCATTCGCCTAATGTCTTCCATTGTCAGATCAATCCACTTGTCAATCCAACAAAAAAGCTGGCGATGAAAGTTTGTAAATATTCTTTTTTCTTGCTTTTAAAACAAAGAAGAAAAGTAGTGTAAGATGGTAAAACTCTAAGATTAATGACATATTAACTTTCTGTGTCCCAATTAGCCCATGAAATCTACATACACTTGATTTGAAAACACCACGATGTCAATTACTGGAAGTCTTAATTCCACACTATTCTCTTTTTATATAAAAGCAAGTTTTCCCTGTGAACTGTGAAATATCTCCTTGCAAGGGCAGCATGATTTAGTAGAGACTGAAAAAGAGTGTGGTTTATACATTCCGACCCTACATAAACTCCTGTTGGACCTGATTGATTTTTACCTTTTTCGAAATTAGAATGAACACAGGTCAACTCAATTTCTTCGTCTATAAAACTATACATTATCATTCTTAACTTCTTTGCAATTCATAGGAATGCTATGAGGTGGAATACAGTAATGTACTGGAAGAAGACAGTCCTGGGTTCTTTGGAATAGGATGTTTTATTAAGAATTATATATACTCTCCATTAATTTTTCTACTCTAATGTTATTGCCTATATATACACACATATATAAAACCATATATGTAATTAGTGATTTTAATTGCTGGATTATTTAAGCTTTACTATACTTTCCCAAGAAGAGAAAAAAAGTACACTGAACAGGGAGTACTTTAGTACTCTGGACAATCTTCAACTTTTACTTTTTTTTCTATGAACAAAAGGGATTTCATCAATTACATGTGTGACTTCTATTTATCAGAACTGGATTGTTAATCTATTATTATGATTCAAGAGGAAGGAAGGAAGGAAGCCAATATTTACAGAGTGCCTACTGTGGGCCAACTGTAAGCAGGCCCAAGAATAATCAGTCTCCAGCACTTTAAGATCTTTAAAAAAATAAAATGTTAGAGCAGTTGCAGTTTAAAAGTAGAAAAGTTATGGTGAAGTTCAGCCGCCACTAGTTTTGGGTGCAGATACAACAAGGGTTTCTTTATAATGATAATGGAATAAATAGTAACCCTACAGGAAGAGGAAATACCGAAGAAACTTGCCCTATTCCTTATGTGTTTACAACCGTGTGTTTTTATACAATTGCAATCCTCCCCTCTTTCTAGATCAACTGTCCCGTTACTTTCACTTTAATAAAGGAGCCGTGAAAAGGAAGTAGAATTTGGATCCTCAGACTATGTCACCCTAGGTTCACAGTATAACTATTCTCAGTGAGGCCCCTAAAAAAGACATGGCACAAGTGCAAAGTACACAAGAAGATATATGCCAGGAGAGACCTGTGTGGAGGGGATGAGGGGTATCCAGCCAAGCTAGCATGAAGGAGCCCCTCAACAGGCGAGGCCTAGCCTCTCTCTCCAGCCAGCCAATGCCGGGACACCAGGTCCCCTTTGGGGACACGCCGTATGTGGAAAGGGCTCTCTACCGAAGAAATGGGCAAACCATCAGGAAAGCACTTTGAACAAAATATTGCTATGATCTTTGCTAAAGAAAGTCCCTTAAAAACCTCTGCTGTCTTTGCTGCTTCTAGGGATAAAAAGATCAGAGGATTTACAAAGGGACAAGAATTTTAAACCTCATAAATGAAAAAAAGAAAAGCTAAGAGGGAAAATATTCCATTAATAGCCACCTCAAATCTTAACCTAAATTTAAGTCACTGTCTTTTGAACAGGCCTTACCTTCTGAATGAAGTTTTCTACTTTGCTTTGCAGTCCCCACCATTTGAACTTGATGGTCACCAGCTTATAGGCACACATCTGAGGACAGTCAGGGTTGTTGCCCAGCTCTTTCTAGATAAGGAACATGGAAAGGGAGAAATCATGACTTCAATATTTATGTTTTGATTAAAACTGATTGTTGTGTAACGACATCACAGACATACACGAAGAATATTACAATCTCCTGTGTGTTTAATTCAGGTATTTCGAAATTTGGAATCATTTTAGCAAAAGCAGTATTCCCGGGCTGCAAACCCTTCCACAGACGAAGTTACTTCCTGACTGTACAGCTTAATAGGCGCAGTGCTCTGTATCACATTACACTATTCAGATTTCATATTAAACACCAAATTCTATTCACATCATATCAATCGTGAGCCTTTAACACGTCAGGCTTCTCATAAAGCCAATATCCCCCTCCCACCGTGGATGTGGGGAGACACAATAAAAGCCAGTGAAGAAGTTAGTCGTCTGCTGTGTCCTCAAACACCGGCAGGTGGGGTGGCCCTATGCGTTAATTGAGGTACTTTCAATAGAAGGGGGACATAAAAAGGGACATGTTTGCAGCAGCAAACATGATCAACATCAAGCCTTCGAAGGCAAATCCCAAACATCCGGACTTCAATATCCACAAATGATCCCACCTCATAGTTTAAATGGTGCAGCCAGGAAATCAAATCGAGAGTTATGATGGTAAAAAAAGGGAAAAAAATGTGTGTGTGTGTGTGTGTATTTTTAAAGATTTTATTGGGGAATTGGGGGAGGAGAACAATGTTGGGGAATCGGGGAAGGGAAACAGACAAGTTGCTGTCCTTTTGTTCTTCAGTCTAGCTGTGGAGGACGTCGCTTCACTGGCCCATGTTGGTATTATCATTGCGCTCTTCCTGGGTGAGGCAGATCGGTTGCCGGCCTCTGGATAGCCGCTCATGGTGGGTCACACCAGCTGCTGGCCAGCCCCACTGCAACCTACGCCGTCGCCTCACAGCAGCCCAGCTCCAGGTCGAGCTGTTGTTCACCATCTTAGCTGTAGAGGGCGCAGTGACACTTGCCCTCATGTGGGATCCGAACCGGGGCCCTGCTGCTCAGAGCTGGCATCCCAAGCCAGGTCTTAACCAACGCACCACTCAGCCAGCCCAGGAAATACTTTAAGAAAAAAAAAGAACAAGGGAGAGAGGGAGGGGGACCATCTGGATTAAAAGAGACTAAAGAGACAAAAAATAACACCAGCATTTTACTTTTAGAAGAAATAGTAAAAAGCAGTAAGAATTTGGATCCTCAGATTATGTCACCCTAGGTTCAGAATATAGAAGTTCACTCGAATTTTTAGGTTCAGTCAAAAAAAAAATTAATTTTAATATGTATTTGTATGGAGAGAGGGAGAAAGGGATGGAGGAAAAGGGAGAAAGGAAAATAAATATGGCAGAGTGTAACAACAATTGAATCTAGATGGTGGTGTTCACTGTTTTATTCTTTCAGAGTTTTGGCTAGTTCTGCAATTTTTCATTATAAAAATTGGGCAGGGGGGATGGCAATCCACAGTATTACTGGTCTTTTCTGTGGAACTTAGTGCAGGCTTCTGCCATAGTAAGTTCCAAATACTAGCAAGTTTATCTGGGAGGCAGGAGTGAGTAGGGGGTGAACCAGGAGCCCATAGCACACGGTTCCTCCAAGATGGTGTGTATAAGAGATCAAAACACTCTTGAGCTGAGCAGGAGGGAGCCCTGGATGGGCTCACAGCAGCAGTGAGCAAATGTAGGCACAGAGCTCCAAGTCTAACCCAGAAGGCGGGGATTTAGCAGAGAATCACAGACAGCAGACGCGGACTGCAGGTATGGTGTATACCAGGGGTCGGCAAGCTTGAGACAGAAGAACCACCAGGGGTCAGCAAACTGCGGTTTGTGAGCCACAGGCTCTGAAGTAAAATTGAAAATGAAAATAAAACTATCATAGTTTCATTTATAAAAATTTTAAAGGACATTAGTCACATAATGGTGATTATGTAAAAATATATTTATGGCTCTCGAATAACTTTCAAATTGTTGTGAGGGACAAGATTGGCTCTTCCAGGGGTCGGCAAACTTTTGGTGTATTTACAAGAACGATGAAAGCTCCGTCTCAGGGCTGTTGGGAGAACTAAATAAATAAGGCAGTGCATGCTCCGACCTTGGTGGAACTCAAGGGCTTCATACCTATTAGTTCTCTTTCTACTTTATTCTTTCATAGAGTTGTATTTACCACTTGGAACTTGCAAAAAAGAAATTTAAATAAAGCTTCTCAAAAGAGTAGAAAGTCATGAGCAACACGATGGGGGCCTTTTTTATAAAAACTAAATTACTGAGTGAAAAGATAAAGCGGACTTTTACAAGGGTTCTCCCCTTCTTTACCATTGTTCTCAGCTTCACACGGTGCTCAAGACATTACAATGCCAGCATCAGTCACACTGTGTGCCACTGTCACTTCTTGTCAGCTTCAACTCACTCACACATCCCACTTTCAATAAGTTCGTTGTGAGCAAATATTCTTTCCATTCGGCCACATACATATAAATTCAAAAAATGATGAATTTCTAAGTCGTATTCTAAAACCTCAAGATTATTCTTCATTTATGGAATCATAGCACCAGACCACATTTTCCCCCTCAAACTCTCAATAATGTTCCAGTTTCAAGTGAATTCTAAGGATAAGATATATGAAAAATTCTATTTTGGTATTATTAATAAAACTAACTCAATGTTCTATGGAGTCCTGAATGACTGATCAACTTTTCTCAGAAAATCTCTTCTGTAATAACAGTTCCTCTTCTGAATAATGACCTGGTACATAGGTTAAGTCAATGATGTAACACCACAAGCATTTAAATAAAAATATTACATACAGCAAACCGTCTTTTTGCAGGTGCGTTCTATGTCAACAGAAGAACTTGGCTAGCTTAGCTCTATTTTTCCATGACATTCTCCCCCCATAAAACAGAGTAGCAATGTGAAAATTTAGCATGCACCCGTATGTATACATACAGACACACCACCTCCCCACCACCCAAACTTTATGAACAAGTTTAATTCAGCAAGTGTTAAGCGGGTGCCATTTAAACCCGATCGGTGCTAGGTGTTGTCAGAGGACACAGAAGTGACTGGCAGAGACGAGAGAAATGATATATAAAAATAATGATTAAACCACTACTCTTGGTGGCAATCTATCAGAAAGGACACCCTTCTGTAGTAGTTGCCATGGCCCTGGGCAAAAATTACCCATTTGCCACTGCCCCTCACCTCCCCTGACCTGCAGGCCCCAAGCACTTAAACTGGGCTCCAGCATGTGGAATAGTCACCCAGCCTTTCACAGGACATAACTAGCTTCTGAGTGCCCGGCCTTAATGAAATAAGGACAAAACTGGTCTTTCAGACATCATTTTCAATAAGCAATGAGCTAGAGTTGAGATACTCTCTGATCCAGTAAGTGTCACTGAAAACCTTTATATGAAACAAGATTTCGGTAAATGTAGAATACGGCACTTAAGATGGTGAGATCCACCTGCCATACAGTTCCCATTATGCCAAGTAACTTCCTATGTAAGGTGGGAAGGATCCTTCACCTCTCTGGGCATCACTTCTCTGTCAGTGAAAGAAAGGCTGGGCGCTGTCAGAGGTTTTCATCCTCCACTATGAGACATGAAAAGCAGGGGCGAGTGAACTTAGCTCCTTGGGGTCGGCCCAGGGTTACAGGTAGTAAGCACATGACCTTGACATCCAATGCCTTGTCTTAAACTTCCTATAACTTTGCACTTTATTCCATAATATTCCTAGGCTTAACAAAAAACCCCCCTGCCCACCCACTCTGGCTGAATCTCCTCTGGCTGAGAACTACTGATTAGCCCTAAGAAACCTTCCAGATGGAACATTCCAAAGTCCTCATTATGGGCTGCTGATAGCTTCGTTCTGAAACTCCAAATCATTAGACACCTTGTGCTAAAAGAAAACCTTGGGTGTTTCCAGTAGAACACTGACTCTTCAGAATTATCCCACCATTTTATAAAAACAGCAGGATGAAGCATGGTTCTAATTAAAGAGTAAGCTAAATTTAATACAAGCATGCCTATACCAAACTTGGGCTCCAAGAATAGAGTGCACACACGTGACTTCAACAATTAATTAAGTTTGTTTCTCACATTCTAGTGACTCTGGCAGGCTGTTCAAATCAATTACGGTAATACTAGCAATTTATAAAGTAACAGTGGCCTATAAAATTTAGTCTTAAAAAAATCTAAGTGATAGGACAAAAAAAGAACCAAGTCTCTTAAGCTATCTTGCCCAGCTCTAAAATGTATAGTCAGTCTCAATCTGCTTTTGTGTTTTCCATTCAACTTACAAATAATTATTAAACAAGAAACAAGTTCAGGGAAGAATATGTAAGCCAATTAAAAAACAACCAACCAACCAACCAGCCTGCTGCCTTTATTTCTTGGCCTAATTCTCTACAGTATCATTCCCTCACACAGCGCAAGGTACAGAGAAGGTGATTTACAGAAACATAATTTCCAATATTCCTCAGGAGAAAGCTGAGTACACAGAAGCTATATATTTTTCTTCAATTATTATTATATTATTAATAATAATATATATGTGATATCTGAGGTGTCATCCAATTCTAAAAATGACTTCAGCAATTCACCACTTAGTTTGAGCTACAGTCTTAAAACTAGTGATTGAATTAAGGAAAAGGCCTTAAAAGTCTCCATACTTATAATGATGAAATAGAAAATAGTGAAATTGCCTAGATGCAGTAAGTAAAGGCTAAAAGAATTCTTTTGGCACCGTCTCTCAGGGATGGAATCTGACACTCTGTAATTAGTCTTAAAGCTGTTCATATCCTATGTTTACCCTTTAACCTGGTAATTCTACTTTCAGAAATGTATCCCGATTCCTCAGGTAAGAAAATAACAACACTGTAGATTTATTTATAACAGCAAAAATCAGGACTTATTAACTCAACACCCACTGAAGGAGAAAGGCCTCACACGCCTTCCAAACAATGGGCTACTATGCATACAGCCATTGAAAATCAACTTTTCAAAGAACGATTAACAATGTGATAAAAAAAAATCATAATATGAATATAAATAGATATCTATGTATGATATAAACATTTGTAACAAAATAAACTAATCGGGAGTATAACAGTAATTAAACATTGAGACTATAATTGATTTTCATTCTCTTCTGTGCAAATTTATTTTCAAAATTTAACAAATATATCTTTATAATCAGATAAAAATTAATACACTTAAAAAATAAACTCTAAAAAAGTTCTTGCCATCAGCTGAGTATTTAAGGACAAAGGTTTATGATGCCCTAAAATATCTGGGTACTATTTCAAATCTTCATTTTTCTATGAGTATAAACAATCTAAATGTTTTTCTGCCTCTTTTCTTTTTGATATTTAATAAATGAAAGCTAAACAAAATCAAGCTAAAAACTGAACTAAGATCTTTAATATATAACTTTAGTCCAGTCTGTATTTAATTTTACCTAATCTTAAACTGCTAAAGCAAAAACAAGGTATATATGCAGAGTAAAATATAACCAACTCTCAGTTACAGAAATAGTGAAAAAAAATGTGTAATTTTTAAAATATGAAACATCTCAATGGAACAAATATTTGTCTCCTCCCTCTGCCCCCCTCCCCCCACACACACACATTCACAGCCACGTTTTAGAATCCACAGAACCCAAAGGAGTTCCAGCTTGTCTGCCCAGCCCTTAGAAGGCTTACTGCTGGGGCAGCACAAAGCTTCCTCTTTGGTCTTTAACAATATAAATGTTTTCTGATTATTTTCTCATCAGTTGAAAAAACAACCCCCAAACAAAGAAAGCCAAAACCTAATTCAGATCATTCACACATAATTCCAATCTAGCCCAAACCTAACATTTCCTAACCCAAGGAAAAATAGGATTAACACTCCTAATCATAAATTCATAAAATTACTTTGCTGATGAATATGCACTTATATAGATTAAAAGCATAAAAATTTAAAAGAATCATAGAAAAGGTAAAAAATGCTTGGTTACCAAAAGACAAGTACAATCAGAAGTTCTATAAAATGAAAATCATGGGCTAACAGAAGAACCCAAAATTATGACTCATCTTTACATAATTTAAATTTCATTTGTAATAGAGCTACTTGTGAAATGTTTCCAAAATTGTATTTCAACAGTTTGTGTATTCATTGAATTCCTTACATTTCACGTTTCTAACTATAAATGAAACCCCCAAACTCAAATCATGTTTTTAATTTAACAACACATATTAGGTTACACTGAGGTATGTGGATAAAGCCTAAGGGGGAGTAATGTATACTAAAGCCACATAACATAACTAAACAAAACGCAGCATGTTTAACTGGAATGGTGAGCAATCAGCCCATGTTATCCACCAAGAACTAGTTTCTTATATCTGTGACAAACAAGTATATACAAATGTAAGGGAATTTAAAAAAAGAAAACTCAAAGGCATTCTGGAAACTCGTTTTCTAAAAATATACTTCTCTTACAGTCTCATGGTACATGTCAACTCTACATACATCTTTTCCTGTTTAAAATGTGTTGGGATGAAGATGAAATAGGAATGTGTTACATTCAACCAAAGGTAATACTTTGCAAAGACACAGCAGTTTCTATCAGGCTCTCACACTCCCCTCATAGTTTAATTTTTCAATTTTAGGCAGTCTAAATGCTCAATTTCAGCTGTTGATTTTGTAATGTAAGTTTCCAACCCAGATTTCGCTAAGAGTTAAAAATAAATGCAGTGCTGGGGCTGTTGCCAGTGCATGCATCAGTAAATATCAACACAAGATTACAGAATATATGTGAAATGTGTGTTCTGAAATTTCAAGCAAAACCTGATTCCGCAACTCACTTCTAAACTTTGTTTAGATTTTTGGTGGCCCTTTGGATAGACCTACATTGGATATATATTCTCTGTAAATATATGGCAAGTCCAACGTTTGAATTTTATTTAGTTTAAGATATTAACTGGAATCCAGCGAATACTAAGTATTGCTAGGCACCGTCATCACATATCGAGCTAAGTCAGACACAGAGCCCATGGATGAAAATTCAGTGAGTCCTGGGGGACAGACATAGGAGGTCCGGGAAAGAAGACCGAGTGAAAACATAAACCACCACCCCGACACAAGACACATCGAGTGCCATAAGGTCACCAACGGAGGACTCCAGTACGGTTCAATGGTGGGAGACGCCTATCTGGTTGGGCAAATGGGAAATGCTAAATTGAAGTAAATGTGAGATAAAGTTCAAAAGATTAAACCAATCATAGGTTAAACTAATTTCACAAAAATAAGCAAAGTGAAATTAAGACAGGAAAGCTTACTTAACTGCCTGTGAGGATAATCGGTCAAATTTTCCATGTCTCCGAACTTAATATTTTTGTAGTTCACACCCATGTTGCTAATAAGAACTATGACATGCGGTTCATGCTTGTGTCCAATTACTCTAGGAGTGACACTATGTGTATGTGAAACCGCAAGTTCACTCTTCAAATGAAGCTCATGAAGAAAATTTTATGTCCCTGATAGTGTCAGGAAGATGCTTATAGGTGGGCCAGCCTGCCAAATCACCTCTCGAACCTGACTAAGACGCTTCATTCGTCCAGGCCTGAGTAACCTTCCATTCTGCCTGACGACAGAGGCATTCGGAATTCAAGATAAGTCTAGAACTCATCATGTGCTGCTCCTGGAGCACTTAGCTTCTTGAAGACATGCAACAGCTTTTTTTGATGTCCTCTGCAAGAGTTTCATCATTAATATGTTGTGTTAAATACATATTTTTAAAAACTGAATTAAAAGCCTAGTTGCCAAGCCAAGTATTAAAAAAAAAAATCAGCCATGTTTTAAGGTCTGCTTTATTATATATGGTTTAATCAATGTGGTTTAATCAGAAACTAATTATTAAGCCTCATTATACCACCCACCATGGGTTTTCAAATGTAGGTTACAGGGAGGGAAGAGCTTTTTAAATGCCTTCACATCCTTCCCGGGACCCACAGCCATGTCTAGATGAAGACACACGACAGCACCCTCAGTCTTTCTCCCTGGGCTGCTAGCAGTCAAGGGCAGTGCTCATTAGCCTCTTGAAGATTCTCTCGGCCACTTTCCTGCCAGTCTCCATCTCCAAGGGATCTCAGGGCTGGCTTTCAACTTTCCCTCATCGCCCACTTTCATTCTGCCAATCCCCAGCCAGCAGAACCTTGTGGTATCTTCACTTTAGGCCACTGATAACCAAGGCTACCACCTTCTTTTCACAAATGTGAGGTAGGAAGAGAGGATTCTTGGTAGCATGGCAGGAAACACTATAGCATCCCTCTAATCCACAAAGAAGGCTGCCCTCCACTGGCTTGGAGGATCCAGAATGGCATTTCCAGCGATTCTAAAATGAGTCTAAAACATGACTGAGCAGGTAAACGGTTTGACAAACTGTTATGAAAAGTTCAGCTCCAACTGCCGGAGCTTCTGCTCGTACTGGAATTAACCAATGTACAAGACAAACAGGATGACATCCCTTCATGATCAGAAAGAGTGGGCAGGTAGGTAAGTAGGTAGATAGATTAGATTAGACATGATTTCTGGATCAATGTCTTTATTTGACCTGATTCCCTTATTACACCCCAACGTTCAGACACTGGCTGAGTTTTCTGAGACATGTCAAACCCTGTAAGGCCCAGGTGCTTTGGCAAAGCCTCTTACAAAGACCTATACAGGCCTAATTTTTCACTACCGTATATATGTAGACACAGAAGCTTAAGTCTTCATGAGGCATCTGAATTAAATGAAGAAGGAAATGAGGCCCTGCCATAGGATAAAAATGACACCATAATCTTCAAAGGTGGTGTTTCAATTTGTTAAAATGACTACTCCCCAGATCAGAGGAGGCAAACTGGAAAGCTAAAGGAACCCACATATAAATTGTTTTTCATAAACCATCAAAACAGGTAGTCAATACCAACGTCACAACACACACAAAGCCCTCAAAACACAAATAAATGAAAACATGCACCGGTGTACACACACATGGATGTGGAGTGCTACAGAAAAGCAAGGCATTTATATCCACAGAAACACACACTCTGCCTTGAAGCAAAAATCTTTACCAGGTTGTAAATCACTCTCCTATTACTATGCACAGAGGCACTTAATCAAGCGTTGAACCCTAAATTAAAAAAAAGTATGTAGGGCCAGCCGAGTGGCGTGTTGGTTAAGAGCTGGCTTGGGACGCCAGAGGGCCCCGGTTCGGATCCCACATATGAGGGCCAGTGACACTGCCCTCCACAGCTAAGATGCTGAACAACAGCTCAACCTGGAGCTGGGCTGCCATGACCCGCCGGGGACTGTGTAGGCTGCAGCCCCTGTGGCAGTGGGTTGCCATGGGCTACCGTGTGTAGCCCGCAGCCAGCGTGAGCAGCCAGCAGCCCCTGTGAGCGGCCTTCCAGAAGCCGGCGACTGATCTGCCTCGCCCGGAAAGAGCGCAATGATGGTGCCAACTTGGGCCAGTGAAGCAACGTCCTCCACAACTAGACTGAAGAACAAAACGACAACAACTTGTCTGTTCCCCTTCCCCCAATTCCCCAGCGCTGTTCCCATCCCCCAATTCCCCAATAAAAAAATCTTTAAAAAAAAAAAAGTATGTAATTCATTTGTTCAGATTTTTAAAAGTCTTTCTTCAGAGGGAAAATGAATACACAACTAAGGCCTGCATATCTGAGTTTGTAGTTTTTCAAAAATAAAAAGTATGCATCATACCATAAAAAAAAGTTCTGTATTCTTTTTTTTTTTTTTAGATTTTTTTATTGGGGAATTGGGGGGATGGGAACAGTGCTGGGGAATTGGGGGAAGGGGAACAGGCAAGTTGCTGTCATTTTGTTCTTCAGTCTAGTTGTGGAGGACGTTGCTTCACTGGCCCAAGTTGGCACCATCATTGCGCTCTTCCCAGGCGAGGCAGATCAGTCGCTGGCTTCTGGACGGCCGTTCACTGCGGCTGCTGGCTGCTCACGCTGGCTGCTGGCTACACACGGTAGCCCATGGCAACCCACTGCCACAGGGGCTGCAGCCTACGCCGTCGCCGGCGATTCAAGGCAGCCCAGCTCCAGGTTGAGCTGTTGTTCAGCATCTTAGCTGTGGAGGGCAGTGTCACTGGCCCTCATATGTGGGATCCGAACCGGGGCCCTCTGGCGTCCCAAGCCAGTTCTTAACCATCGCGCGACTCGGCCGGCCCAAAAGCCAGTTCTTAACCATCGCGCGACTCGGCCGGCCCAAAAGTTCTGTATTCTTAACCATTGTCGAAAATATGAAAATCTACTCCCTGGCAACCTCGTAATCCACTGCTCGTGAAGGCTCTCTGTTCTCTGCCTTAGAGCTGACCCAAGCCAAGCACTCATTAAACACAGGTTACAGGTTACAGGAGGTAAGGGCAGGTGAACCAGGATGTGTTCAACAAACCCTAGATACTAGAACCAAAGAACCACTGGATACTAGACAGAGAAAAGGAATAGCTGTGTCATAACGAGGGTATCATATATATCCATCTCAAAGACAAAATCATGGTAACAATACAAGAGCTACCACTTATTGTGCATTTCCTCTGTGCTGGGAATGTAACATTCACTAATTACTTCATTTAGTCCTTACAATAACCATCTGAGGTAGTTACTACTATCATTCCCATTTTAGGGATGTGGAAACCAAGACTCAGAGTTAGTATTAAGTTATTTAAGTCACAAGTTGTGACAGATTCATGATGGGATTTTAATGGATCTCCCGTAACACCGTCACCTACAGACTCCCTGACCACTGGAAACATACAGACTGGTATTAGCAGGGATTATCAAATTCTGGCAAGTAACATGAATACAGAGAGCCACATGACTGCTATGATGCGACACAGCATAAAAGGTAGAGATTAGTGAGGGGGTGACCAGTTAGCTCAGGTGGTTAGAGCGCAGTGCTCATAACACCAGGGTTGCCGGTTCGATCCCCGCATGGGCCGCTGAGCTGCGCCCTCCACAACTAGATTGAAACAACTACTTGACTTGGAGCTGATGGGTCCTAGAAAAACACACTGTTCCCCAATTTAAAAAAAAAGAAAAGGGTAGAGATTAATGATTTGGAGTCACCGGTTTAAGAGTCAGAATCGGCTACGTCTCCATCCCTTCCACGTCTCTGTGACTGGTACTGAATCAGGAGCTACAGAAATGGCGGGCATCACACACACACACACTCACACACACACACACACTCACACACACGCACACACGAGGGAAAAGGATGCTATACTGCAACCTGAAAAAATGTAAAATTTATATTACTTCTAAAACCTAAACCTGTTCTAGGTTTTAAATAATCACTATCGATAATAAAAGACAAAGCAATGTTAGTTAAAAAGGTAAAAATCATAACTAAAAAAGAAACTATCATAATCTGAGTTCCTAAAAAGATTAGAAATCAGATAAAAAGTCAGTGTCAAACTACTTTTGCTACAGCCAACATCTGAGCCCAAACATAATACCCCACCATGTAATGCAGCATTGCCTTTTCAAGTTTATACTTGAAAAACTGGTAATTTGAAGAGAACTCAGCATGTATTCACCTCCAAGCCTCACCCTCATCCCCTCTATTCCCTGGAAAAGTATTGTCAGCTAGAGTTAGTTCTTAATGGAGCAGGATGGCCTTTTAGAAGATACGGCGACCTCAGTAGTTGCCCTTGTCTGCTGCCCTAGCCTGGCACTCCCTTTTAGAAGGCCAATGTCAAGTCTCAAAGGAGAAAGGCTTCTCCTCTGACTCAGAGCAAGCTCTAAAATCCACAGCTAGAAATCTGGACAAGGGCAGGGAATTTTTTTTAATCCATTTTAGTAAATTTGAGATCATGCATACTCAATTTGTTCCTTGACTTGTAAGTGACATATATCACTTTCTGGGTGTTAAGTTAAAAGTCTCTAGTCATGGCCATTACACTGAGAGAACCTTGAACTGTATTCTACCCAGAGAACAAATGTGAAAATAAGATAATTATGAATCATTTCCTTACAGAAGTCAAGACTCATTTTCATTTTAGTTGATGTGCAAGACAGTCCACAAAAACAGTTTGACACCCACGAAAAACCCTGCGATGGGTTACTTGTGGGACTGCAATAGTAATCCTTTATCTGCAAGCAACCACTAGCACCTACACAGCATTTATCGATGACCTGTGGCTGGCTTCAGCACAAACAGACTGGTAACCAAGTAAAATCATTTTGGTAAAAAACCTGCTCTGGGCAGGTTTAGGTTTGTGTGCTTCTCTTCTGTCAAATTAGCTGTAACAATTTGCCATCAACACATTAAGCCTTTTTTAAGGGTCTGTCATTTAGTTTAGCACATGTCTTTAAAATGCATTACATTTCTACAGCAACTGAAATGATTTCCTTGACACTGCTTTTGTTACTTCCTTCAATAAAGTAAGGACGTGCTCTTTATCAGAAACCAACTACATGCCATCAAAATGGTTCTCTTGTGCCCTGCTTTCCAAAGTACGGCTATTAAAACGCCAGCAACATAAGTTTGGGTGAAGGGAACTTGTTCAGTTTTTACTAAGACTAAATTTAAACTATAAACCTGCCTTTAACACGGATTCCTGTATTGCTTCAAGTCTCAGAAGAGAACACTACAATCCCCGAAGACTAAATCGCTTGTCTCCTTTAAGAATGATCAGAATGGCATTGTGCTGAGAGTGACAGTCTGGCTATGTTCTGTTTGTTAATGCAGCAGAGACATGCTGGCCAACTGCAACTGGCTGTAAGTCCTTATCACAAATAAAACTATTTTTGTGCCATTTCTATTTTTCATTTAAACGTTACCAGCTCAAGACCTGTCAAGTGTTCTGTTGCCAAGACTCTGCCTGTCAGAAAGGTCAGCATCCAGTACCTTCCAGTTGGGTCCCAAAGGGCCTCTCTTGGTCTTGACTGACTGGAATAATGCTGGGTCTTCATCAGCTTTGTAGTCCTGCAAAGCAAAACAGAGTCAGAGGCAGTGAAGAAAACCAGAGAAAATTCTTTAACCTTGCCAGAACTGCTCTGTGCAGCTACTAGAACACATGACAGAAACCGATTAGGCTTGCTGTGCTTTTGCACAGAAGGAGGAAAACGCTTCTATAAGACGCTACGTTTTCAGTTTGGTTCTCTTTGCTTTAAACTTTTAAGGCAAAACAACTACATAATAAAAACTAATAAAAGTATCTCTAAGAACAAATCTTCCAACATTTTTCAACAGTTCCAGCATTTTCATTATATATAATCACTTTCAGGAAATAAAACATACCCATTTCAGTTTTGACAATACCCATAAATGATGACATTTGACTCTAATGCCCATTAGAGAGCCACTACCATGACAGGGAACACAGGTCACAACTATCAATGCTGCGGCATCCCTTATCTCTTACACATGCGGGTCTTTGGTGGACGACTCAGCTAGGAAGTCAGGTTTTCCAAACCCTTGTCCACAAAGAGACATGAGGTACACATACCTTGGCTTCCTCATGGAAAAGGGACTGCATTCATGGCAGCCCCTCATTGTCAACGGAGGTAAGAGATGGGTTTACGACTCCATATGGGACCGTCTCAGTTATATATCAGGTCACAGGGGAACCACCCTAAAATTCAGGTTTTATACAAGGTTCTACTGTGTGTAAATTCTATTTCCCTTAATATACTCTTCCTGATAAAACAGAGAAAATGAATGGAATACATCTTTTTAAACCTGTCTGCTTTACAAGGGTTCTTTTGTCATCATACACACAATCTACAGAAAGAAATACAAATTACCTTTGAAGAGCTAAAGTTCAGTTAAAAAAAACCGGAATGAAAAAACAGTGAATAGAGGTCAGACGAAATACTTCAAAAGGACAGCCCTTTCCTTCTCGAGCAGAATTTCTAAATCAGGGGTCCTTCACAGCATTTGTGAAGGCACCACATACTTTGGAGAAAATGCCCAGACAAGTCAAATATGAAAAATTATTGTTCTAGAGCTAAGAGTAGTGCAAGCACTGACTACACTCCAACGTATAATACAAATTTTTACCACTCAATGAAAACATGTTGAGAAGCAGTCAATTAAGACTCAACAGTTACTCAGTAAATGCACGTGACATGATGATAATTCCTAAAGAGAAAGTTATAAAGTGTTAGAAAGAAAAAATGTGAGGTCCAGGTAGAAAACGAAACTAGAGATAACTGGGTAAAAATGGGACCCTGAACTTAAAGCCTGTCTAAATAAAGGTTGTCTTCTCAGATGCTATAAAGGCCCAACAATGGGCTAAAACAATTACATAAGCAAACTCTGCAGGCCACACTGGATCTTACTGCTTTAAAATACGCAATGTGGTGTAGCCAGAGGCATTAGGCCAGTCAGCATTATCCAGGCACAACAAACTGGGATGAGCCGACAGTAAGGATCGGACAACTGGGGTTACCCCATGTGTCTGGGCACATCAGACAGGAGGTTCAATTACCGTCAGGTACATGAATTCTGAAACTCCTTTTTTAGAACCACACTTTCAAAATGAAAAACTTCACTGCCGACTGAGAAAAGAACCAACTGCACAGGGTGGTGATCTTAAGTCCTGGATCCACAAATCAGCTATTGCGCTAACATTAATAATCATGGAATTCCATAAAATATTTTCTTCTAGGTCAGAAACTTGAAATTAAAACTCAGAGACAAGCTCACTTTTCTCCAAAACTGAAAATATTGAAAATCATATCAAATAATCACTTTTGACCTCATCTCCCTCAATCAAGGTCTATTTATTTAACCGCCACCAAGTATTAATGTTAGGTAGTACACAGGATGCTAAGGGATAGTCTAAGAGGTAAAGAGACCCAACACATGATTCTGGCTCCTAAAAAGTCACAATGTAGTTGGGAGAAAGACAGGCAAACAAAGACAACGTTACTGAAACCCCAGAAAGTACACGTTAACTGCCAATAAAGAATGGAGAGAATTAAGAGTCAAAATCGAAACCAACTGACACCAGCCAAGGCAATGTATTTTTAAAATGAGTTTTGACCTCATGTTTAAAGATAGAAAAATCTTACTGCTAGGGTACATTGTGGTAACATTATTTATGATTAAATTCTAATTATCTGTACAATGCCCAGAGGCCAGTGTTTCAGCCCATTTGAGGGAAAATACTTTCTTTTTTACTAACTGGGATGGGACTTCACTGTGGGCATATGATGCTCAACCGCCCCCCCCCCCAAAATGTGAGATATTATGGAGCCTGGCATGAGTTGAATAATAAATACCACATTTCCTGAATCAGAGTTAGAGGGTGCACCATTATTTTATGTACTATTAAGAAGGAAAACATTTAGCCAATAAAGCATGCTATAACTGGATGACAAATCCTGATTTTTTAATATATTAAAATAGGGGGTAACGGGGGTGGGTGGAGAATGATATAGACTGTAGAACTACCTCTGTGGATTCTAAACTTGCCTGCTCCAAGAGAGAAAGAAGAAGCAAAATCCACAAAGTATACACAAATATCAGTAGAGCTAAAGGAAAAAAAAACACTGATAAGAATATAATAAGGGTAGCATATAAATCAAGAATCAAATAATTTAAGAACAGCAAGTTTGGTCGGCATAAATTATACTCATGTGGGGATAAATTAATTAAGAGGGTGACTTCTTCCAGGAGATGGGCCTAAGCATGATTATGGCACCAGTGAAAGTGAAGACATGAAGGAGGGGATGCATTGACAATACCCCTTTCTCCTTCCTAACGCTAGTTCCATACCAGGGTGACAACTTCAGATTGTCACTACCTGTCTGACATAGGATAATTAACTGAAGAACATGGAATAACACTCTAACACTTCCTTGTTCTGGACGTAAATAATACTGGGGGTGCCAAAAAAAATGTATACAAGTGGACACTTCGGTCAACGTTGCTTAAGCAGTAGTTCGCCATAATCAGAAGTGTCTGGACGCTGATGGTAACCGCTTTGAGCACCTCTTGTAATTGCAAAAGTCAAACGTGACTTGTATTCATCTTCTGTTATCAGTACATATTATTACAATTTTAATACAGTTTCCTTTCTTAAAATGTGTATACATTTTTTTTGGCACCCTCTGTATATTTTTCCACAAAGTGTATTTCTGAGCCTTCATTACTAGTGCTAGCTGTTCACTGGGTACTTTTCTGAGCTATGGATTCACAGAATTATACAGGTGAATTGAACCTTGAAGACCATCCAAGCGATCTCATTTTACAGATGAGGAAGCCACAGTCCAAGAAGGAGGTGGTATGGCTGACCTAGGACTTCAACACAAGGCTTCTTAGCCTCTGTGCTAGGCTCATTCTGGGACACTACACAGGAGGGGGGCAGAAGGGTGTCCATAAAAGACAGATAAGCAAAACACCCAAGCAGCAGCAGCACCACCAGATACCAAAGTGGATTTTTCTATAAGAAATGAGTGTGTATATAAAATATTATACATACATATACATATATCTCGAAAGCTAAGTCCTCACTCTCTGCTTTTTTCTCTTGAATACAAAGAAGCAAACATTAAAGATATACCGAAAATGCAACAAAACCCAATTATTAACAATAGCACCTTAACCTTGACAGATGAGGATAATGCACCCTGTCAAAACCTAGGAATTTTTGTGTTTTTATGTTAGGTTGAATACGTAAATGTTTAATCAGTTGAATTAAGTAGCAAGATATTAAAAAGCAGGAAGCAGGTGGAGTTTTAACAACCTGAGTTTTGTACCTCTGTACCAAACATTTAATTTGTTGAACAGTATCTTCTTCACTACGATTTTATTTGTTGGGTATCTAGTTTGGTCTTTCTGTATTTGAAAACTGGCCGATTTATATCCGTATCACAATGAACAAATATATTCCTTCATGTATGACAGTTTCAGCATACAGAATGCAACCTCAGCTACCAATTATAGCTGCAAATGAGCAATAGTGTGGAATGAGACAGCCTGCTGGCTTTGTTAGTATTCTGTCTCCTTTGGGATCCCATGGGGAAAGGGGAGGCTCTGATGAAGAGAAGCCCTTGGCTCATGGTTTATTGTGCTTGCCACCAGCTGCAGACTTCTCATCTCATTAGTTCTTTTAGAATACTGTGGGTGAAGACAGCTGTAGCCTACTTGAGTCTTCAGCTCCTGGGTATTCTGAAGGCTGAATTTGCTATGCACTTTCTGTAATCCTTGGGAAGAAAAGAAAGCAAATTCACTAGGCCAAGGAAATGTATTTGTAAGGTGAGTTTGAAAATCATGTTTAAAAGTAGAAAAATCTTATTGCTAAGGCGTATTGCGTTTAAAATTGTTTATGATCAAATTTTAATTATCTGAATAATGCCCAGAGGCCTGGCCAGGATAAGAGCTTAGTAAAACCATCATTATCAAGTTAGGTGTAATGTCCCCGGACACTACCTGCTCCACCAATATGAGTGCCAGAACAACAGAAAAACACAATGGAATCAGCACATGCTAGATTCGGATTAGTATCAACGCAACTCTATTTAATTGAAAACTCTTATTTAAGTACAAAAGGAGGCAAATGAAAGTCAAGACGCCCTTTGGAGAACACATAAACTATAATATGGTAAATAAATGGATGATTGGGTCTCCACGCTGCATCCACAGAATACATTCATTCAATTCTTATAAATACCTGTTTCTGTCACTGGAATGTAAAAGTTGTGCTGCCTCTTGGGTGTGCATCTGTTACTCACTACAGCTCTCAACAGAAACCAGGTTCATTTTGAAGACAGAGAATATTAGTTTTATGAATCTAGTAGCACAGCGGCTGTCCCCCAAAATACAAGTGCAAAATCTGTGCTGAGCCAACCTAAATGTCCTTGAGCCCAAATTTAACTCATGATTATGAATGGGAAAGTGAATAAGAGGTGGGGGGTGTGCTAGTAGGAGTTTCTTGACAGTCTGTGGAAATACTGAGATGAACTCCAGACGCCAGAAATTGCTTAAAGACATGCATGGGTTCCCACAGGTGAGGCTAAATGTAAACTAAGGAAAAGTGTGCCAAATACAAGCATTAACAACAACTTCACACCTGCTTATAAAAGAACATCCTACTGCCCCCCGCCCCCCATCCATCCCCCCAAAGAGAAGCAATTCTACAGGGTAAACATAAAATCTTGAGATAGTGGGATCCTGCAGCCTGCTGTAAAATGCTTTCCTTTAGCATAACATGATTAATTAGGTGTCTATTCAAATAGCTCAAAGATAATCACTAAGTTTAAAATGCACAGGTACGGCTGTGCTCAACTTAGCAGTTTATTTCTTCTAATCATATCCTAAAAGTAAAGACAAGGATGGGGGGTGAGGGAAAGCTGAATTGAATATGAGTGTAAATATCAAACATCGCTTATTACCTCTGCCCTGAATTTTTCAGGACTGTGGCACTTAGAAAACAAGGGGTTCACGGATCCTATCACCACTGACCCTCGTGCATAACTAACTGGAGCTGGCAAAATTCAAGCCAGACTACAAAGGGGAAGCCCATTAATAAAAAATGCCCGCATTAAATTTTGCAGTAGCAAGTAACAGTGTGTAAAGAAAAAGAACATTTACTAACTTGTTTAAAAAACTCATTTCAACAGTTATTTTCAAATAAGCAGCTTTCTTTTCTATTTTTAATTACATCTCCCCAATGACTCCTCATCCTTTCAGGTTCCCACAGAGTACCATTAATATAGTATAAGTAAATCTCATTAATTCAGGTCCTACCACCTTGGAATTCATAATAATTCGGACAGGGGGCTGGACTGAAGTTTATCTTTGCATGATCTATGAAAAAAGGATTTGCTACACAAATTAATAGAGTAACAAGATCTCAGGAGAGCTGTTTAAACAGTTCAGAAGTGTTTTAGAGCAATTCAGAAGCATTCATTTGCATATAATTATTATGCTAATTACAAATCATTCTTATCTATTCATTAAAGCAGATTCCCAAAGGACCACTAATTGTCAATAACTTGTTGGCGTAGTTTCTGCCACTGAATGTACCTCAGAGGAATAAAACTGCATTACAAAATATTCTCTAATTCAGCCCTCTCATTAATCCTGACTGGCTTTCTACCAGTGAATCCTAAAAGCTGAATTTTTAAACAACTGCATTGAGAACTGAGAAATATAATCAAACCTACACACGCAAACAGAACACTTTTTTGTAATCTCATAGAGACGCTATGTAGAGACCTGGGGTTGGGGATGTGGGTGGGGTAAGAATGGTGGGCAGAGAAGGGGGGGGGCAAAGGTTGTCAACAGAGCTCAATGCTAAGAGGTGGTCACAGCCTAGAGCACTGCTAGGCTAGAGTACAACTAGGCCAAGCGTCTCCTCCATTCTTTCGCTTCTCATCCATATCACAGCCCAAGACCTCCAACAATGTCATGTTTATAAAGGCAGACCCCAAAAGCCTTTAGAAGTTTACAAAATAACAAATTAATAGAGAAAGAGAGAGAAAGGAATCAGACTTCAGCTATGAAAAGAGGTTACAACCAAAAGGCTGACTTGACAGACTCCATATTCTACAACCCAGCAGGAAAACCAAAATAATTGTGCTCCAGATGAGATAGGCAGGTGAAGCATAAAGGAGAAAGCCCTTGGGGGTGGAAAGGGGATTCCTGGAAAGCCCAGGGCTGCTGGGCTACCCTCAGGGTAGGTGGGGTACAGATTTGGGTAAGCCTGTGTTTCCTGCACAAATAATTCAATATAATTATTACTGCAACCTATTTACTATTACTGTATGTTTATATATTTAGTATAGCATTTAAAAATGAAGATATTTTAAAGTATTGACACCAATGAAGTAGGTTTTAACATATTATTAAATCAATTTTGCTAAAAGTGCTTGTTAAACATCATATATTTTAAAGTTAAGTCACATATGCCTGAAATAGAAGTAACATGTTCAGGGAAGTTTTAGCACAAAATGTATTTCTTTCCTTAAATGACAGTAGATCCTAGAACATATTACATCAAATTCCTTAAACTAAAACTGGGGGGCAAGTTCTATTTAAAATTCACAGGTTGAGCCCTCTCCAGGAAAATGTCCATGTTGGTTCATGATCTGGCCTTCAGACAAAGAAGCTCCGAAGTCCCAGGACCCCATTTAACCCGTAGCATGAATTCAACAAACATTAAATAGGAAATAATTACAAAAAATTTTTTAAACTTTTTTTTTTTTTTTAAATAACAAGAGCAAAATTTTATAAACAGCATCATTCTTGCTATTTCTGGAGAACTTACTTACGTGCCAGGCACACACATTCTCCCAGTTAACCCTCACAACCTTGAAACAAAGGTACTACTATCACCACTGGGGGTGGGGAAGGGAAATTACTTGCCCAAGTCCACTGCTGACGAGCAGAAGAACCTGGAAAGAGATGTGACTGTCGACACCCAGGCCAACCGTGATACATTACCGCAAAAATGTGATGTAGTTTACACTTTATCATTGATAAGACTTAAGCATGTGAAGGGATCTCAGCCTAAAGAACCGTCCCTAAGAAAGAGTTTAGATTGTTGAAAAGGGCTTTTTGTAAGAAATGGACTTTAAAAACTCTATTTGGAGCTGTTTGTGTTAATTTCTTCAAAAATATCTGCCACTAGCTGCTAAAAACAAAACAAAACAAACATTTTCTAACTCTTACCAGAGAATTTTTTCCCCAGCCAGGAACTGGAGCAATTCTACTAGATACCCTATCATTTCCACCATCCTTCCTCCTTTTTTACTTTTAAAAGATGGAAGAGATTAGAAATAAACAATAATGTGTTGTAGTGAAAAGCTATTTTGTGCAAAATATGCTTGTAAAGACAGATTTTTAAGAGAAACTTAAAAATACTTGCTAAGATTTAAGCAAGCATGAAATAAGCAATATGTTATTTTCCCACAAGAGGGCACTGCCATCCAATTATGTCTTCATCTGTATGGGTCATTCTGTAAATCCACTACTAGATGCAAATACTATAAGTGTTCCAAAATTACTTGACCATGTAAGGAAGCAGAAGAAAGCGGGAAACATTTTTACATTTCTTTTTAATAAGAACCATGCTAACATTTATTTATATCTTCTTTGCAGATGAGGGGGAAAAACCTGTATAATTTAACTACAAAAAGATCTTGACAATGGTTTGTTTCATAGCATAGCAAAGGCGAGATGAGCCAAGCATCTTGACAAGTGGACATTTCTTAAGCAAAAGCAAAATCGTTGCTACCTCAAAATCTGTATTTGAGTTATTCTGTTTTGTTCCTGAGTTTAAGGAGGCTACTATCACAACTAAGGGCTGGGTCACAATTCTCACCTTTTTGCACACACGTCAATAAAGAGCTTTTGAGGCTCTCACACATAACCAGGGACAAGTTACAAACTTTTACGATAGAAATGAATGTCTAGGTTCATTTTAATGGGAAAAGGAAGAGGTACCCTACTAGGTTGAGTGTCTGCTCAACACCAAAGAACAAGTGAAGAAGCATTTGGCAACCACAGGCTCTCCCTCTGACTTGCTGGGTCTCAGCCACAGGCTTTTAACAAAACAAAAGCTCTTTTCAGGGCTAAGGAACTGGGTAGCCACTGCACAGCTCTGAGAAGCAGAAAGCCCTTCTTAAGAAGTTAAGAGGCAACAGCTGGAACAAAAGTAACATGTAAAATGCAGCAGCTTTTTGAAAGCTGTTGAGAGAGAACAAACTAGAACCATGGTCAGTGCTGACCATCTATAGTTGTCATCTACCTACCAAAGGTTAATTCGAAAGATCTACTAGGTCGACTCATTAAAAAAATGTTATTTTTGTAGTTCAAAAGCTGACAAATATTAACAATTTCACATGGCCTGGTCCAATTTTTAACTTTTTCCAGCCAGATTTCACCGTGTTTTTAATTAAAGAGAAAAAAAATTTAATCTTATAAAGATGATTTAAAAAGCATATTTTATGATTCTTACATTTCTTTAAAATTATGAAGTTTTTTCTAAAGGCAGTGCAGTAAAGCATATGTTGCCAAGACTATCTACTCAAATGTATAACATCTGGGCACTGTCTCACAGAATGTCTGATCAAAAGAAAAGATATGCCTGAATCCTTCCTAGAGCACAGAAAACAAGCACTGCTTAAGGTGTGACCAAAACTTACACGCCTAAATAAATTAAGCCAAGTTTCATCAGCTTTCCAAGGCTGACATTTAGGAAAAAGTATCTTTAAAAAGGGTAATAACTTTAAAACAATACACACTCAAGGTTTAAAATAATTAAACAGTGTCAGATTGTTCAACACTCAAATAATGGACTGGCAGTTCAAAGCGAAAACAGATAAATGGATGGAAAAACTGTATGTTCATTTTCAAAGGCAACCAGAATTTCAGAAAATCAGATACTGCTTAGCATATTTCTGCTCTTAACTCAAATGGGACATTGTTCTGCCTACCAAAACATACCAAATAAATGGATCATAACCAAAGAACAATGTGAACGTTAGAAAGAATAAGCAAAACGCACAAACTTTATTTTCTTTGACATCACAATCCTTACAAAGATGATCATGGGATTTCTACAACAGGCTTAGATGCACAGCTTAGAGGAGCACAATAATCCCATTATTGTCTTTTAATATGCAATTAAACGGGCAGGGGCTCTTCATTTAATTACCTACAAAACTCTAAACCTCCCAGCTCAACTTAGCCTTTGAACCCAGATTTTGGCTGCAGCCTGAAGCCCAGCACTGGTCTTTATCTGTGAGAAAAAAGCCCTTTGGTGGAGGGGCACACAACAGTGACATATTGCACAAGCAACAGTTGGAATAAAGTCATTTAGAGGCACTTTAATGTGTCCACTGGTTAAGAATCTTGCACTCTCTTCAGACAATTATTCCTTTATCTGGAGAAAGATTCACCGTACTGCCACAGAGCAAATATCAAGTTCCAATAAATGTTTGCTAAATGAATACAGGAGAAAATGTACAAATGATGTTCTCTATAATACCCACACCAAAAGACATCTAGGGCCTCCAATCCTTTAATTCTAATTGCACATACGCAAATTTCAAAATATGCCCGTGTTCAGCAGTTATGGGACGAGGTGACCAGGTCACTGATGAAAACTGCCATTTCGGGGGACTAGGTAAGATGGACGGAAGAGCAGGCAGTTGCTTGTTTGTTTTAAATACATTAAGAATACTCTTAGGGCCGGCTGAGTGGCTCAGTTGGTTAAGAGCTTGCTCAAGAGTTTGAGCTCTGAGCAACAGCGGTTCAAGTCCAGCCCGAGCTGAACAGCCGCTGAGCTGCCAATAGGTAGCAGGATGGCTCAGCTAAAAAAAAAAAAGAATGCTCTTAATCAACATATTGCAAAGGAAGGAACATCACACAGTGAGAAGATATTCTAGAAAGACAAAGTCAGCAGCCCTGTTTCTGAGTCCTGGCTCCCCTTCCACTGGTTAAGTGGCTCAGGGAAAGTTACAGCACTTCTGTGGACTCCATCCAGCTCCTTAGTAAAAATAAAGGTCAGGTGAATGTTTTGGACCATGGCCTCCAACTGAGATTTCTGCTTCCAAAATCCTAGAGAAGGGTGGCCATTCTACAATCTTCATCATCAATAGTGTAGTAGAGCACACCCCAAGTGCGACCATTCACAGGTATCACCCTGAAGAGCCTGCTAGAGCCCTGCGCACCCACCTCTAGGGGGCTAAGTAAGAATTTGCATTTCTGACAAGCTGCCTGTGGGCACACATTGCTTGAATGGAAAGGCTCCAGTCTTTCTGCAGGAATCCCAGCCACAATGCTCCCAGAGGGCCTCAAGGGTCCCACCTAAAGAACCTCTTAGCTGCCAAGGAATGCTCAGATAACGGGACCAGGGGTAGATCCAGCCCACAACTGGGATTCACACATGTACAGACCCTGCCTCATGGCCACGGTGAGAGGGGAGGGGGGCTCCTCAAAGGAGACCCAACAAAGGGGGAGAGGCTGAGTGAGCTGTACTGAATGGAGGTGCTGCCAGGTACTGGCAGGGAGGATGAGGTTTATTAGGAGCCCGTCCTCTCACTCGGGAGTGACTGTGTCCGCTGGGGTGTCCAGAAAACTGTGATTAGTAAGTGGAGCCTCATTTTGCTCCAGGAGCTTTCGCTGAAAAAGCTGCTCAGCAAAGTGTTCTGCTACCAGAGTGGCACAGAGCAGCTCAGAGTCCAGCAGGGGCAACAACCCAAGGACCACAGTCCAGGGAGAGAAGGCTGCCTATGAGGCGCAGGCATCGGGGATGCAGGGTGGCTGTAGGGCTCTAAGCCCAGAGTATGACACACTCCCTCCCCACCACTCTCTAGGGGGGGCATGTGCAAATGGGAAGAGGGACCAGGAAACAAGGATGGAGACTTGGGGTAAACATGGCATGGCAAGTATACTCACGGACAGGTAAGAACGGGGGATGTGAGAGTAACAACTGGGGCAGAGGGGGTTAAAAATGACAAAAGAGGTATGAGTGAAATCTGGGTTTTATCTGAAGAGCACCAGCTCACTGGGTCATCCACATTAAAAGGGCCCCACAAGCTCTGCTGGGAAGTCCCCATGGAGGACCCTGTCAATCAGGACCCTACACATCCTTTCTGTGACACAGAAACAAGGCCTATGAGTTTCTAGCTTGTGTCTCTTCCTTTTAGGAATACCATCTTCAGTGAAACACCACTATAATTCCAAAACTGGGCAACTCTTGGTTTCAAAATGCTTCATTTGGGAAAAACCTTTCATCACAAATGAGTCCACTCCAATATGCTGAAGCATGGGGGAAAAAATTCATTCCCTCTTTAAACTTGCTGCACTTTTATATGGAACAGAACTATATTTTTAAATTAAATCTCCCAAACAATTTAGTACTCTCTTATCATTAACATTTGCTTATTACTGACACCTAAAAAAATAAATGGATGTTAAGCTATATCAATTTTGGATCTGTGAGCCTTAAAAATTTGAATTAAATATTATTTCTACTAAAATACACTTGGAAATTACAAAGTCCTATAGGCATGTATTACAAAGGAAGCATATACTATAGAGGAAGGCTGATACAATCCTTTCTGGTTACACATAAATACCTAAAAATGTGGTTCCAATTTCTTCCTTTTTTTTCTAAAAAACGAAAAAAAAGCTCATTTTCTTTCAAATTACTTCCAAAAACGAAGGGTCTCTCTGATGTTAATCGTGTGTACACTTCGGCTTACACTTTAAAGAGTCTTCCTCTCCTGGGAACGGACTTTTGTATACAAATCATGGAAAGCTACTTAGACAAAGTGCTGGAGATGATTAAAAGGGGCCAGATTCAAATTCATACCTTAAAAAAAAGCAGAAGCAGATGTCAACTGACTCGTTTGTGTATATTTTGGAAATAAGTTGAGATATGCATGTGCATTTCATCAGGACATTTAAAGAATTCTCAACTTTTTATTGTGGTTATGTATCAATGACAACTTTAGAAATTAAAAAAAACTTTAAAATTTATATTGTGGTGTTTTACTCTCAATACCTTGACTACTATTACAATTTAGTAGATCTAACTAAAGACACTTTTTAATCTGACAGAAAGATATTGGGTCTTCGGAAAAGTCATGATGCATTTTTGCATTGAAAAACATAGAAAAATACGTCACGACTTTCCCGATGACCCAATATTTGTACATTTAGAAATGACAGAATTTTTAGAATTGAAGGTACATCATACATACTTCACCATGTAGAATTAGTAAAAAAGAAACTAAAGTAGCATTTTGTTCATTCAATATTTGAATAATAAAAACTTCAATTCCTCCAGTTTTTTTTTTAACACCACAGAGGAACAAATCTGCAAATTCTCTTTAATCTACCAAACCACAACTGAAAAGCTCACTCTATGTTAGGCTCAATACTAAGCATCTTGCTAGGTCCTGGCAACACAGAGATGATAAGTACAGGCCAGGCCCACCAGGGGTACCCAATTTACTGAGGTAGCCTTTTCAGGAGTGATACCTGGGTTAGATTTTAAATAGGGGAAGAGGGTGGGAGCAAGGGGGTATGTCTGCTGGAAAACAGAACACTCAGTGGCTGCACAAAACGCCAAGCAGAAGGAACCTTCCTTCTTAAAGCATATAATATTTTAACACTTCACTACACCACCTCTTTCTCCCAAAACAGGAAATCTGTCTTGTATGGTGGCCAAAAGAAATTGGGTGGGGACATTTATGCAGAAACCCTAAACTGCTTTGCTTGTTTCATTAGACAATGGTGTATCTTCTAGAAAATTACACAGAATAGTGGCTATACTAACAGTCCCAAACAGCATTTGCATAAGTCATCAACAAAAAAACCGAGTAAGTCATATAATTAAATATATGATTTCTGTAGCAAATTACTCTGTAACCCTACCTGGGTCATATTACAGGTTTTTATAATAAATCCTGTTCCTAGAGCTATTGTGACAATGTTTCCCTTCAATTATGTAAATATGTCAAAGCATCCACCCAAGGATTGAGTTACACTGTGGGTCTAATCACATCCCTTCTATGCATGGTGAAGTACAGTTCATAAGCACAACCCAAAACAGCAAATTTATGACAAGAATAGTTTACAAGGTGCCTGACACTAGCAACCCAGCAGAGTTAAATCCTAAAAGGAATCAACAGTCACTCCTGAATTAAAATGTTTAGGGCTGTTTGTATTCAATCACCTGCAGTGACTGAAAACCCCCACCAGGTGGAGTCAAGATTCAAGCTTTACTTCCAACTTCTAGGGTTTCTTGAATTACCAACTACTTCACCTTTGTCCCGATTTAGGAGGAGACTTGGCTACTTATCCTCTCAAAGTTACTAATTAACTATTTTTATTTCTTTAAAAGCAAGTAATATGAAGGAAAGAAATTCAACCATTTAAGAAGTTTTTAGAAAAATGAGCTCATACAAGAAAAACCCGAGTTCATGAAAAACAATGAAAATCAATGAGCTAAGTCAGACTGAGACTGAAACCTGCAGGAGTGCCAGAGTCTGAACTCTGAGAGATCCCCACACCTCCAGAAGGCCTTCCTATTGAAATCCCACCTTGGTGGCCCATTGACAGTTACAAAGTTCCCAATTCTGGTGTCGCTCTAATCCTTGAAAAGCAAGTTTCAGGTACTAAATAGTGACTGATGGTATGGCAAACATGCCCTAATATGACCTCCCCCACCCCCTGCAATGAGTCACAATCTTGTATAATTGCCTTCCCTGAGTACAGATGGAACCTATGAGGAGCTTCTAACCAACATGGCAGAGGTGATGGCTCTCATTCCTTTGATTAGGTTACATTACATGGCCACTAGATTTGTGGTGAATTGTCATGCGGCAATAGAAAACTGACACAGTGAGAGGGGGACAGCCCTCTGATCCACTGCACACATCAGTTGGATCTCAACTCTTCCACCCTGTTCCCCAGCCATCTAGCTCCCCGTTTGTGAAGAAATCACTGTTACTACTGTCTTACTCAGTCTTCTTGGCCGTCTATGCATAAGTAAGTGCAAATAGAAATATTTTTCTCCCTTTTACAATATTACAGAAGGAAGCATAGCATACACATTCTTCTTTATCTTTTTCTCCCGCATTCCCTTGGAAAGGATTCCGTTATCAGAACAAACAGAGCTCACTCCCTTTTAATGGCTGCCCTGAACTCCATCATACAGATAAACCATGTGTTCAATCAGTTCCCCATTGATGAAGAAACATACAGACTTCAGACTGTTTCCAAGCTTATGCTAATACATTTGTCACTTCGTTCTGAACAGGATCAATTCCTAGAAGTGGAATTGTGCTGGGTCCAAGGGCACACACATTTATAATTCTGTTACACAAGTTGTACCGACTTATACTCCCTCAGACAATTATGTGAGTGCCTGTTTCCTCACCCCTTGCCAACCCAGATGTTACCAAATTGACTTTCAACTGATTTTATACAAATTCTTGACTCACTTAGGTTAGCTTCATCATTAACCTCAAGCTCACCATTCAACAAATATTTATAAAGTACCCACTCTGTGAGGGGGGATGGGTTCCTGAACATCGAGAACGAAGGCACATCAATGAAAAGAGCTGAAATTCAGCAGAGGGGAAAACTGTTTCCAACAGGAGTCCTGAAGGAAGAAGAATCTGACAAAGATCCTGCAGGACACAGGTTTTGGAGAGAGAGGAAGGAGTCCCAGAAGGGAGGCCAGAACAAGCAGTGCGCCAGGACAGAAAAGCCCAGGATGTGGTCAGTTGGCAGACCAACTGAGGAGAGGAAGACAGTGTTCAAGTGGCAGCTCAGAGAGTGACAAAGCAGCGCCTTTGCTTTAAAGGAACCAAGAGTCAGGGGAAAGGACACTGGATTGAGAGAATTCCCACTTCTGACATCAGCCAAATGATCTTGAGAAAAACTAGTTTACCTGGGTTTCAGTTTCCTCACTTGTAAAACAGAGCATTTAGCCCTGAAACCAAATTTTCTGTAGCTGCAAAACTGCGTGTTCAAAGTATATCTTCTGGTGAAGACTAATGTCAGACAAGCAGAACTATGCTGGGAGGGGACACAGGGAATTCCTTAGCCCCGTGTTTCAGTCACTCTAGGCTGACAGCCTGAGTGGGCTCCAAGAAACTCGGGATTACGCAAAGCAGTGTGAAAGCAACCAGGGCCTAGGAAGCCAGGTTCCCTTCAACTCTAAAAACTGTTCCAGCCTCTCCTTCAGTGCTGGATAATGCACGTGTACCTTCACTTCTATTCTGTTTGCCTACAATTCACTCACTGATTTAACACATTCACGAGTACCACCTACTACATCTCAGGCGCTATCCTAGGAGCTGGGCAGACAATGGTTAACAGTACAAAGATTCTTCCCTCTGAGGCTCAATTTCTGTTTGGAAGGGAGAGAGAAAAACAAATTTATAATATGTCAGAGAATGAGGGTAAGAGGGAAGAGTGAAATGAACGTGGGGATGAACTGCTCCCCCCATCGAAATCCTGCTCACTCTCATGCCACATGACTCTGCCATTCAGTCTTCCCAAATTTTTATCCTCATATATACAGAGGGTGCCGAAAAAATGTATACACACTTTAAGAAAGGAAAAAACTGTATTAAAATTGTAATACTCAATATATACTGAAAACAAAAGATGAATACAAGTCATTTGTACACATTTTTTTGGCACCCCCGGTAGTTTGGTTTTTTTCCCTCTGAAATCCTGCAGTGCTCTGTCTCTTGATTAAGCCTCTGCCATTTGTTAACTATTTCACTGTATTGGGCTTGTGTCGCCCAGACTGGAAGCCTCTCGAAGGTGGTACTAGACCAACCTTGGATAGCTACAGCAGGGCTATGCGCAGCACAGACTCAGCAGCTACTTGGTACCTGTTGATTGCTATGACAACACTGCCACTTTGAAATTGGAAATACAGTCTTCCTTTCCCCAACACCCTGGGACTAGAATTTTCAAGGAACATAAAAGAGCGGAATCAAATGAACAAATTAGCTCAACAAAAAAGCAAACTGGGTCTGGTAAAAAGTAGGGATGGCCAGGTGGTCCAGGTATTTGCAATAGGAGCGAATCCTAAAACAAACATTAACCATTAACTAGTCATGGCCAAGTAGAAGGGGTGGAGCCGGAAGGGAGTATCAGGGCAACTCTGTGCCAGCAGTGAGCGGATGAGGATGTGCAGAAGAAAACGGCAGACCCAGAGTCCCTGGCCCACTAAGTGTCTTCCCCTCCTTGCTGGAATGGGTGCCAGGCCCTACAACTCTCCCCCATCCACACACCCAGCTCTGCCTTTGCACACCCTCAGGCACCTCAATGCTTTGCTCCTCACCCCCAAGCTTAAAATCTGCCAAGGGCACCAGAGCCTCCCTCCACAAGGAGTTCCTCTCCCCTTTTATAGCAGAAAATGTGCATGTTGGGGTTCCTTTTTTACTATCAAAACATCTGAGAATTCCCACATGGCATCAGTTGTACTTTCAGTATCCACAACTGGGAAAACAAACAAAAAGCTACTGTGTACACAAATATTCACAGCAGCACTATTCACCATAGCCAAAAGATGGAAACAACCCAAATGTCCATCAACAGATGAAATGATATATAAAACATGGTATATCCATACACTGGACTATTTATCCAGACAAAAAAAAAAGGAATGAAGTAATGACACATACAACAATGTGGATGAACCTTGAAAACATGCTAAAGTAAAAGAAGCCAGACAGAGAAGGCCACATATTGTTATGGTTCCATTTATATGAAATATCCAGAACAGGTAAATCCAGAGAAAAACAGATTAGTAACACCCAAAGATTGGGGAGAGGGAACAGGAGGGAGTGACTGTTAATGGGTCTGGGGTGTCCGTTTGGGATGATGAAAATGTTCTAGAACTAGATGGTGGTGATGGTTGTACAACACTGTGAATGTACTAAAAGCCACTGAATTCTACATTTAAAAATGGTAGATCTGATTTTATGTGACGTGTATTTTATCACAATAAAAAAGGTACTATGAATCCAATAAACTTAAAAAAAATTGTATCTTACTAATCTCTAAAAATATAACTTGGAAAACAGGAGCTAAGAACACTGAAAAACAAAACCACACATACATATTTAAACACTTATTCACTCCCCTAACAATGTTTGGTGTGAACATAGTCTCAGAATTCCTACCCAACTGCAGCTAATAATAATGACAATAATGGCAAACATTTATTAAACGAGGCACTGCTCTAAGTACTCACATTTAATCCTGTAAGATGATGAGCAACCTTTTACACAAGATGAAACAGGCACAGAAAAAGTTAAGTAACCTGTCCAAGGAGAAGAGCCAACAGGTGGCAGAACCTCGGAACTTGAATCTTGAAGCCAATCTTTTCAGAATGTCTGTTCTTAGTCATAGCTCCATGGACTCAAAATGCACACCCCTCCTCTTCATTTGGGCCCAGTCCATTCTCTCTTTCACTATCTATCCTCCCTAAACATCATTCCACAACGGAGAACCACCTGCTCAGCCTTTGCATGTGCAATACTCCACCTGAAGCACCTATCTCAAGTGCTGCTCTCATGCCAGACGCATGCCTTCTCTCCTCTTTGAAGGTTATGCTGGGTGGAAGGAATGGGTTCTTCACAATCTGCTTTAACTGTTCTTACAACTTGCATCAGTGCCTGCAAACACTGACTGAGAGCCCATTTGAGCCTCAGAACAACAACAAAGAACTACTCAGCAAAACCAAAGGTGCCTTGTCTGCTGAAGAACAACATGAAATGCAAACCTATGAACCACAAGGCTGGACCATTTTGTTGGGCCAGCACAACTTTTTCAACTGACAATGTAACCTGAATGCCTTCCCCGGAACCCAACCCCAGTGCGCCATGCTGCTGCTTGTTATTATCTTGTGACCTGCTGCTCCAGGCATGTAAGATACCCTGACCTAGCCATTCATCGACTCACTCATCTCTCACTCCCAATGATTTTTCTTCCTACCACCATTCTTGCACACACAGTAAATCATGGCTGGAAAAGATACCAAGATGAATCAAAGGGGAATACAGACATTTGAATATTGTTTTTTAAACAGTTCATTTCACTTCTGAGGATTAAAAAAAAAAAGTCCTATATAATTTCAAAGGCAGAAATAGCCCTAAAATTGAAATAACTTCAAATCATAGCATAAAATTTAAAAACTTCTATAACAAGTGTTCCTACTCAGTACTCACACTTCTAATCAGGAAGGGGCCCCAGCAGAACAGGACCCAGCATAACAGAGGGTCACGGTCACCGCTGGCAGTCCCAACCCCAGTGATTTCTGAGAAAAGGTTGGGGGCCTTTGTTTTAGGTTTACATTTAAATTTCAACAGCAAAGTAATATATTTAGTGTGTGGGTTATTTCTGTTCAGCTTACCACAATGCTCAAGTTCAGGGAAGAAACACCAAAAATGAAATGGAAAGGTTATGGGATGAAATGCTAACTGAACACGTTGTGTATTACCAGGACAAAACAAGGGGTGTCACACTTATCCCAAAGCTTTAGCTCTCTAAACTAGCAGCCAGTGGGTCGCTGGTTGTCTTAACAAGCAAAAAGTCCACAGCTGTGCCGTGCAAAACCAAAATAGCACCCAGCATACTACAAGAACTGAGTTAATATTTACAAACTGTGGCAAAGTAATACAAGGGTCTTATTTGGGGCAGGGGGTGGGGGTGGGGGTGGAATGGGGGAGTGGTGAAATAAAGGTTTTTACGCTCTTGGGAAAAAACCTTTTTTATTAAGTCAAAAGCCTAGAGTACAAATATTTACATTTAGTAAGAATCAAAATAGAAAGAAACCTTTAAATTAAGATGTTCTGCCATCAACCAACCATTTTCCACAAATGACAACTTTAGGCCAACCTGAATAACTGAAAATTTGTATGTAAATTTTTGCTTTCTTAATCACACTTTAAAAGTACAAAGGAACCACATTATTTAAAGAAGCTCAAAGGAGAACTATTTTGTAAAATACTGTTTTTCCCCCAATGAAAATAAACCTCTAAAACCTCTATATATCTCAGGTACACTGAGGTTTCTTAAAGGGATCACTTGTGCAAAGGTAAAAATCACACAAAAAGCAAATCACCTTCTCTTCTATTCTTTGGTCTTTGCTGCACAGACACAGACCCAGACCCAAGCTCCAGGCTCATTTCACTGTAGAAATGTAGGCCATACAAGAAAGAAATAAAATAATTTTTAGATGTAAGAGGCAACGGGTTAAAATGTCATCGAACAGTACATAGTACTTACTGCTGGTTCAACTTGACTTCGATCTGCAATATCTATGTGGACAATTTCAACAGTTTTCCATGTGTTTGGATCTAAACCGTGTACCTGTAAGTGAAAGAAAAGCGAAACATAACAAACTGTAGACTATTATTGCTAGGCAAAACTTTTACACTTACATAAACATAATGTTTACCTTGAGTCTCTCAGAGTTCATTATGAGGACTAAAAAATCCAAATTGCTATTTCATTAAATTAGCTGTCTGAAGCTTAGAGCAATCTAGAAATCTTTTGTTACCCCCCTGAAACCCTAAAATAATAAGGAGATAGGTGGGGGTGAGGACGCTTCCAAATTCACAGAAATCTGTCAGCATTATTTTCTGGTAGTCCTTAAAGATGATTTATTTAACATAATGTATCTGACCCATGTTTAACCCAAATGATACATGACAAAGTCCTTGTAGCCTCCAAATTCCAGACAAACATAAAGTGACATTATAATTAGATTGCAAGAAGCTGCACTGCATGGTCTTAAACATCTCCTGAATCTGATTATCCTAAAGCTATTCAGTTTCAGTATGATGTCAACTTCTCTATGCTTCATGTTGTTCCATCATTTATTTTTGAAACTCCATCTATGAACCAATTAAAATTGTTTTAAAACTGCCAAAGATATACCCATTTCAAAGCTGAAAATAGTAGACTAAATCATACACAGACTAAAGCATACTAAATCATCTCAATTACTCTAAACTTTAGAGTTACTATGAAAAAAACAACATGAAATATCAAATGATCACCTGGAAGAAAACCTCAAGTCAAAATATGTACTATAAATTATAATCCAAAAGTTCTACTAATTGGCATCAATAGCATAAAAACATAGTAAGGACAGAATCGACCACAATTACCATTAACTTACTCTCCTATTTAAGTGTAAGGTTGGAACAGTTCTCAAATGCACACCAGAAAACAGATTGCTGGGCCCCATCCCCAGAAGTTCTAATTCAGTAGGTATGGGGTGGGGCTTGAGAATTTGCATTTCTAACAAGTTCACAGATGCTGCTGCTGGTCCAAGGGCCATACTTTTGAGAACCACTGGGCCAAGAGCATCAACCTATATACTAGATGCCCTCCCATGTTCCCCCTCAAGCTTACCAAAAGTTAATGATTACATTGAGTCCTAACTGATTTTCTTGAAATTTATTTTAGGGATAAATGTGCACCAACTTGTAAAAATCAAGAGCTTGTCAACATTTTGGTAAATTATTCCAAGTACCTTCTCTTTCCTGCCTTTTGGCCATATCTCTGACATCAACCTACATCCCAACTACGTGGAATGAAGGTGAAAATTAAAGCAACCAGTTTTGCTACAGAGAGCAGCTCTGGCAAATAGAGACAAAAAGATGAAAGAAATCTAAAATTAAATGACTAAAACTGGTTTGGGGATTATCTGTGAATTTTGTTAATCTGTGCTCTCCCTGTCCCAGAGAAAGAGTTGCTGATTAAAAATAAAGGCAACCTTGGCCGACCGAGTTAGTTAAGAGCTTGCTCAAGAGTACGAGCTCTGAGCAACAGGGTCGCCAGTTCAATTCCCACATGGGCCAGTGGGCTGCACTGGAGCTGAGCTGCCGCTGAGCTGCCAACATGTGGCAGGCTCAGCTGCTGAGAGCACGTGCTCCTAACAACAAGGTTGCCTGTTCAAGATAGTGGGCTCTGCCCACCCGCAACTAAAGACTGAACTCGACACCTTGAGCTGAGTGGCGTCACTGGACTTAGAGCTGCGCTAGCTGCGCCCTCCACAACTAAGATTGAAGGACAACATCTTGTCTGTTCCCCTCCCCCAATTAAATCTTAAAAAAAAAAAGCAACCTCACCAAAGTCTACTCACACACCAAGGCAAGAGGATTAACTGGGAAAGCCCATTGTTTCTGGTTGCTCGCTTGCTTCTCCGCAATCTGACACACCAGGGGTGGCCAGGTGCTAGTCTAACGCAGGTGGCATCACTTTGGTGATAACAAAATGGACTACGGTATTCTCATTTCCAGGTGCTTCCGCACTGAAAGCCCAGAGGTGAAACTTACATTTTCTAATGTTCCCAAGTCTGGTTTGTGCCATGTTTCAATTTTAATGAAGAAATCATCTTTCATATATTCATTCTGTGGAAAACACAACAGCAAAATGACAGTGATCTTTCACTGGTTCTTTGTCTGCAGGAGCCGTCCTCAGCATAAGCATCCATGCTTTGACTCTACAAGCCTGATCCTCAAGCGACAAAGATTCATTACCTACCTATTTTTATAGACTTGTCAGGCAACCCAAATGCTGCCTGCCTTTTAAATAATTTAAACAACCCTACTTGTCATGCAGTATACAGGGCTAATATTAAAGAAGCTGTGAGGTTTGGTGAGCAAATCTGACATTCAAAGGAAGTAGCAAAAGCAAAATAAAATCAACAGGGAGATTTTGAGACAGGCTTAGAAAGAGCGATTAACACTGGGAACATGGGGTGGGAGTGTGGGCTGCCAGAAGCAGCACAGAGAAGGAGCCATGCAGCAGTGGGCAGTTTTAATAAAAAAGCAAGGAATAGCTGAAAATAATTACTATGTAAAGCACAGCTTAAAGATGGAAGAGCAAGTGACACAAAAAGTTTTACTCACCGTTACAACTGAGGCGCAATGGACAGGTAGGCAATAAAAGGGGGGGGGGATTTCAGAATATTAATTGAAGTCAAAACAATCTGTCACAATATTTAATATCAAAAAGATTAAACTACCTGAAAACAGAACATTAGTTTGTCTGCAAAACAGTTTTTACACAAGTCACACTATAAGGTACATTAGATTATGGAGTCAGTAATCTCATTTTAAAACAATGGCAAAAGGAATAATGTTACAAAAGCAAAAATGTCACTTATAATACTAACTTAGCAAACAACAGAAAACTGTTTCCGAAGTCTGCCATATTGCTCTATTACATGGCAATACTGTTGAAACTACACCAGAAGACACTTCTGAGTGTGGATGGCCTTTCTTTAAGGTTTCTGCATAGGCATACCTCAGATATTGCAGATTCAGTTCCACACCACCCTCATAAAGCGAGTATCACAAAAATGTGAGTTGTAATCTTTACTGGTGGAGGGTCTTGCCTTCAATTTGTAAAAAAATGCAGTATGAAGTACAATAAAGTAAAATGCAGTAACATGAGGTGTGCCTGTATTCCATTCATCTGCTCACCCCTGCAGCCTATGCCGCCATCAGCAAGACCTCCACTGACTGTCATCTGGAAATGAACCCATGCCCCTCACAGAGGTGTGGGAGGAAGAGCCCAATGCAGCCTCTCTTCTGCCACAACGTGTGCAGTGACTACCCGAGAACCCACAGAAAGCCCTGCTTGGTGTCCCCCTTGTCAAAGGCATTGGCACTGTGTGTCCCTCTGCTCATTCAGGGTGGAATGGCTGCTGGAAGCCAGGCTTACTTGTTCTACAGTAGGGGTACGCGTTCCAGGCTTTCTCGTGAAATACCAAGGAGCCTTCGGGAGCAATCATTCTCACAAATGCAGGAACTTTGCTGGGTGAGGAGAGAAAGATCAGATATATTTTCAATAGCACCATAGCTTCTTTATTGGCATCTATCAGACTACGTCAAAGAGTACTCTAATCAAAGGTGATTATGTTCTAAGTTCACGAGCTCATGTCCAAGACTGTTAGCAACAGCTTTTTATTCCCAAAGTAATCAAGTGGAAAATGAATGTAATGTGAAAATAAGAAAATGATTAAGAATATGATTAACCATAAATAGCATTTTTTTAAAAAACAGAAGCAATTCTTTGTTATGGGCCCCAGATCTACATCCCTCATGTGAAATCTAAGAGTTAACTGTAGCTATTCAACCTGCACATAATACAATACAGTCATGTAGCTAGACTACACTACACTGTGTTTCTTAATATTTAAAAAAACAAGCCTCAGTATAAGGAAGTGTCCCTAAATAAAAGTCTTTTAATACATTCTACAGAATAAACCTAAAGAAAAGTGACAATGTGAAGGACTCGTGTAGAAATGAGATACCAAAACATATTCAAGTGTAAAATGTTAAGTTTGGAAGATGAATGTCACCTGCTGCGTAAGTATGGTCAGAGAAGGGTTAAATATATAATATATGACGAGCTTGTGCAAATTCTAAGATAATCAGGAAAGATCCCAACAGATAAAATGGGCAAAAGATATGCACAGACATGCATGTTACAAATAGAAAACACAACTAGTTAATGAACAAATGGATAAATCAGTTTCACCAGTCTTCAAAGAAATTCAACTGAAATAACCATTTTTGATGATCATTTCATTATGTAAAAGCAGTTTTACATGCACAAGATTTTCACAGATTGGATTCAAATCCCAACATCACCACTTGGAAGATGGGTGACCATGGGCATATTAATGGGCTCCCTGAACTCCTCATGTGTTGAATGGAGTTCACATGACCTACTCTGCAGAGTTATTGAGAGGATTCAACCAGATAATATCTGTAATGTGTTTAGCACATTGCACAGTTCAATAAATGGTAGTTACAGCTTTTTAATTATAAGCTGACATGGAGCTGGATACTTTCAGATGTCTTTCTTCATTTAAATCCCCCAATAACATTGAGGTAAGCATTAATTATTTCACACAATCAGTATTTAAGTGGCTCAATAACTGCATGCCAAAACTATATCCTGTAACTACAAGCCCTATTATATATTTTTTTCCCGTATCAGAGCTGCTTCTCTGAGAACTCTGAAGCACAGCTTAATTTCCTAACTAAGAGAAAGAACAAACTAAGGGAAACTGGGACCCAGGATGGACTTCTGGCCCCATCAGACTTAGCAGTTGACCAGGGACAAGATGTAAGGAACCCCATACCAGCCAGAGAGCTGTGCAGTTACAGAAGAGGTCGTGTGGACAGCCCTTTGGTTGTCTCCTCAGAACATAAGAGCAGGTACATGATTTGGAGCTTCCACTACTATGGCAAATTAAATCACTAGAAAAGAAAAACTGAAGTATGACTATTACATATGGCAGTACAAGCGCAATTCCAAAAGCATAAAAAGATTCACCTGCACCTTTACATCCTTAAAAGATAGTAATGAAGGAGGGCTAATTCTTTGAGCACTCATTCTTTGCAAACGTTGGGAAGATTCATGCAAAGAGGTGTTGTATAAAACAAGAAACCAGGATAACTGAAAATACTATCACACTGAAAGCCAAACAATATCTAGCAATAGAAATTATTTCTTCCATTACTGAAGAACTGGAACCAAAATCCCTTTAAATGTGGGGGAGGTGTAATCAAGGTATAATGTAATATACGTGGATAATTTGTTTCCAAATACAAGCTACAAGATCACCTATCAATGTTTTCTTTGGTCAACTTAGAAAAAGGCAGGAGAAAAGTAGCTGTGTATTAGCTCAGAAACATATTTTAACACTATCCTATTTATTTCTAGGGTGCCCATATTCTAAAAACCTTAATATTCATCAAAAGTTCTAAAATTTACTGACCCAAACAGAAGAAAATTGGTAGTCATGAAAGGCTATCAAGAAGGCCATCAAGAGCCAAATCTACAAGAAAGCTTTAATATTTCTTCATCTTGCTCCCAAACTACCTTATTAAGTCTTATTTTCAGGATGCTTTTTTCCACTATGTGAATCCCAACAATTCCTTATATGTTTTGACTTATTAAGGAACAACCAAACCTTGGAGCCAGTTTTGTTTCCAATTTACTGGCTTTTTGCATTCAACATGAGAACATTAACAAAGGCATCCGTCCTGAATGAATCTAAGTAACCGATGAAACTTGGGGAAAATGCATAAATGGAGTGAATAACATTCAATTTCAATTCTATTTTACAGGAGAGGAAGTTTCACTAATGGCAACTTTAATATATTCCTAACAATACTGTTCTCCAACCTTGGTATCACTTAGGAAGACACTTTAATTAACAAAATGGAGCTAGGCCTTCAAAAACAAACAAAATAAAGACATTCCTCTTCGTTCTCTCAAACTACTCATGAGATGTTCTCATGGTGAACCAACACTCATGACAGTTCTGACCTCTAGGTAAACATACCTAGATTTCAGCTGTTTAAGAGTTAGCCATAGCATAATGCCCAAGAGCACAAAGGTCTTTGCCAATGCAGAGCCCTCCCCACACCTGAAGGTTATTTAAGAATATTTAATTGTCACTTTGCCAGGGGTGAAAAGGGAAACTAGTGCATTGTTTTTTACACCTGAAACTAATAATAATTTAAAAAATAAAAATAAAAAAGAACATTTAACTGGGAAAATTTAACCAAAGTGTTTTATCAATTGTTTTGAGAGGAGATATTAAAATCTAACCTCCACATTGCTGAATGGTTGTGAAGCTGTCTGTTTTGCGGTAAGATAACTTTGTCACAGTGATACAGGAAAACAAAGGGCTAACATGGCTTAAAATATAGATAATGAAAGACCATAATGTACACTGAACTTTCATCTAGGAGCAATCTTTTTTTTAAAAAAAAAAATCTGTTTCTGAGATAAATAATACCTTGGTAAATGATTTTAAGCTGTACTTTTCCCATGAAATTTTTTTATCTACTTATAAACAAAATGAGTTAAACTGTCCAAAATTCCACTTTTCCATCCTTCTCCATCCTACTGTGGATAAACATCAAAATGCAGAAAAACACAGAGAAGAAATTCAAGACCAAATTAATTTGCCATACATAAAAATAAAGCAAGTCAACTTTCATTTTTGAATCAACTGAAACACACCTAAAATCCACAGGGCACCTCATTCACTCAAGTACTTACTATGTGTCCAATGTACCAGAGATGTGTAAATAATAGTGTGCAAACAAGGACAATCTCCACCCAGATCTCACCTTCCAGCGAGGGAAACAGAAAACACTGGTCAACAACAAAAGGCAAAGAATGACCTGTCCTGAAAGGCAGTGAAGTTGAGGAACAGCGCACTGGCGGTGAGTACCTGGGGCAAGCGTGCTCAGGAAGGCCTCCCTGAGAAATGACATTACAGTGGTGACCTGAGGATAAGGAAGGCCAGCCACATGAAGAGATGGGGCAAAGGTCCAAGAAGAGCAAAAGATATCACCTGCTTGGGCCACTGTGAGGCCTCCAGCACAGCTAGACCGTAGTGAACAAGGAACAGAGAGACACAAGTTGAGGATGGTGAAGCGGGCAGGGGGCAGACAGCTCACAGGGGCCCATCTTACAGGCCAAAGTTTGGATTCTATTCTTTGTATGATGATGTTACTGAAGGCTTTAAGAAGGGGGATAAAACAGCCTGCTTTAAGATCATTCTGGCTTTGTGTGGAAGATTAACAGCAATGAATTAAAGATCTAAATGTAAGAGCTAAAACTATAAAATTCTTAGAAGAAATATAGATGTAAATTTTTGTGACATTGGGTTGGGCAATGAAGACAAGACATGAAAAGCATAAATAACAAAAGAAAAAAGAGGTAAATTGGACTTCATCAAAATTATACACTTTTTTTTTTAAAGATTTTATTGGGGAATGGGGGAGGGGAACAGCGCCAGAGAATCGGAGAAGGGGAACAGACAGGTAGACAAATTGCTGTTTTGTTCTTCTGTCTAGTTGGGGAGGACGTCACTTCACTGGCCCACGTTGGTATGATCATTGCGCTCTTCCTGGGTGAGGCAATCGGTCGCCGGTCATTGGTCGGCCGTGGTCAGCCGCTCACGGCGGCTCACAGCAGCTCTTGCCTGCTGCCGGGCACTCACGCTGGCTGCCAGCCACTTACGTAGCTCACGGCAGCCCACTGCAGCCGGCGCCGGCGCCTCACAGCAGCCCAGCTCCAGGTTGCGCTGTTGTTCATCATCTTAGCTGTAGAGGGCGCAGCGTCACTGGCCCTCAATGTGGGATCCGAACTGCGGCCCTGCTGCTCAGAGCTGGCGTTCCCAAGCGAGCTCTTAACCAGCTGAGCCACTCGGCCGGCCCAAAATTATAAACTTTTTTAAGTTTCAAAGGGCACTACCAAGAAAGTGAAATGACAGCTCACAGAATGAGCAAAAAAATTTGCAAATCATGTATCTGATAGGGAACTAGATAGATCTAGGATATACAAAGAACTCTTACAACAAAAGGGCAGCCCAATTAAAATTAGGTGAAAGATTTGAACAGATATTTCTCAAAAGATCTATAAATCACCAACAAGCATACGAAAACAAGCTCAATATCATTAATCAGCAGGGAAATGTAAATCAAAACCACAATAAGACACCACTTCTCACCTATTAGAATGGCTACTACAAATAATTAACGAACACAACACAAGAAAAGAACAAGCATTGGCAAGGATGTAGGGCATTCATACCCTGTTGGTGGGCATATAAAATAGTGCAGTCACTTTGGAAAACAAGTCTGGCAGGTCTTCAAACATGAGCTAGCATATGGCCCAGCAATTCTGACTGTAAGTATTTTTATAGACAGAGGGTATCAAAAAATATATACACATTTTAAGAAAAGAAAAAAACTGTATTAAAATTGTAATACTCAATATATACCGGTAACAAAAGATGAATACAAGTCACGTTTGACTTCTGCCATTACAAGAGGTGCTCACAGTGGTTACCATCAGCGTCCAGACACTTCTGATTATGGTGAACTCCTGTTTGAACAATGTTTCAATTTCTTCCCTAAGTACCGCCAGAGTAGCCCATTTTCTACAGTACACTACACTCCTTTAAGGTCCCCCATAGGTAGAAGTCAAGGGGTGTTAAGTCAGGAGAACATGGGGGAAACTCAACCGCACCTCTTGGTCCTATCCACTGTCCTGGCAAATTCTCATAGAGTTAAGCTTTGTCTTGGTGGAAGTGCAATGACAACCATGCTTCGGTCATTTTATTTGACCTGTCCTGCCTGTCACATGGTGACACTAGCATTCAATTGATTAACGCCATCTTTTGAGCGACCATCATACTACACATGGCTACCGTAATTCAATTCAACTTCGAAAAGTAATGCACAGGTGTGTCTCTTAAAATGTGTATACATTTTTTTGGCATTCCTTATAAAACCAAGTATATAAAACCAAGAGAAATGAAAACATACACACAGAAACTTGTATAAAAATGTTCACAGCAGCATTATTTACAAAAAGAATGGATGGCAAGAGACCAGTGTATAGGCAACTGGAGAAGTTCAAGAAAGAGATAACGGTAAATTGCTTTAATGTAGTGGCTATGGAGATGGAAGAAAGAATACATGGAGAGATAAAGAGAGAAATTACAACTTAAAATTCCCTGATTTGTGGGGAAAAAAAATAACCAGATAGAAATTGTCAAACTTCCAGGAGCTATAACAGTATGCTGCTTTGGAAAATTATAAAAAACAAAAATAGAAAAAAAGTATTTTCACATGACAAAAAGGAGAACAGCAATGAGAAATGAAATTCAGTTGACCCTTCAACAATGCGGGGGATTTGGGGTGCTGACCCCCAGTCAAAAATTCACGTTTCAATGGACTCCCTGAAACTTATAGTCATCCCTCCCACAGGGGATTGGCTCCAGGACCTGGGAGATAACAAAATCCATGGTGCTAACTCCCTAATATAAAGTGGCATAAACAATGCATACACTAGGTCCTCTGTTTCACGAAATCCCAACAGCGAATCGAAAGTACTGTTTTCCATCTGTGGTCGGTTGAATTCATGGATGCAAAATCTATGGATACACAGGGCTAACTGTATATTTATTGAAAACATTCCACATGGAAGTTGACCCGCACAGTTCAAACCCATGTTGTTCAAGGGTCACTGTATATACCATAAAGAGGAAACAGTGTATGTTAGTAATATATCTGACAGTCTTCTAGAATGGGATCACTCTTGATTTAGAAAACTTTGAACTGAGCAACAGTTAAGATTCAGAACCACATATACACAAAGAAAAAATTATGTGTTGATGGCTAATTCTCGACTCAAGAACGAATTACTATATTAGGCTATTTATTAATTTCTTACATTCAAAGGTGTTCTCTGAATGTAAATCATTTATAGTCTTTGCATTCTCAGGGGATTTAAACACATTTCTAAACCTGAACATAACTTTATTTCCTGGCAGATGACTCTTTTTGCTTATAAAAATGAGCTATTAACTTGAACCACATGAAACTCTAAAATGATTTTCAATAAAACCTCTGCTGTTTTCACCTTTGGAAAAGAGACAATTTTAGAGTTGGCAAAGCTTTATGAACTCTCCATTATCCAGGGCTGACTGAAGATGGTAAAGGCATACTACTGATGAGGAACAAAACAGAAGAAACCTGATTTTCCCCAAGAAGGGAGAGAAAGCAAACAACAAAAGGTCTGGTCAGGTCCGGCTGAGTGGCGCGTTGGTTAAGAGCTGGCTTGGGATACCAGCTCTAAGCAGCAGGGCCCCGGTTTGGATCCCACATGGGGGCCAGTGACACTGCCTTCTACAGCTAAGGTAAGTGAACAACAGCTCGACCTGGAGCTGGGCTGCTGTGAGTCGCCAGCGACGGCATAGGCTGCAGCTCCTGCAGCAGTGGGCTGCCATAAGCTACCATGAGCGGCTGGCAGCCAGTGTGAGCTGCCAAGAGCCGCTGTCTAGAGGCCGGCGACCAATCTGCCTCACCCGGGAAGAGTGCAATGATAATACCAACATGGGCCAGTGAAGTAACGTGTCTTCCACAACTAGACTGAAGAACAAAAGGACAGCAACTTGTCTGACCCCTTCCCCTGATTCCCCAATAAAAAAAGAAGAAAAAAAAAGGTCAATGTGTTCCTATGATGTCTCAGGAGAGCTCCAAGTTTTTCTCTGAAATACCATCTCAAAGGTTGCAACACATTTCCTTGCCTTGCTTCCCAATTCTTTGCCCAATAAATTCTCTCCTCCCTCCGCACCATCCACCATTAGGTGTATATTAAACAACGGAAACATATTCAAACTTTTATGGTAAACTGGGTACAAGACAAATATGTACACATATGGCAATACATGACTAGGGCAAAATGAGTAGAGTAACAAAAAGTGATGAGAGTTTAGGGAAGAATATAAGTAGTCAAGGAATGCCTGTGCACAGGACAGATATGAGCTGTGCTCAGGAAGCTAAGCAGGTTATGAGGAACCCAAAATCAGAAGAACCGAAGGGGCTGAACAGGTCACTTCTGGAAGACAATGAAGAGACTTACTTACAGCCAAAGGTTTTTATCTGGACAGTTATTACAACTGGGGATACGTGGATAATCATGAGTACCTTGTTGAGTTTAACTTTATTTTGGAAGAAAATTTGAGACTTTAAAGACTCATAAGAAATCGGATATGGTGAAATAGAATTTCTCTATAAACTCCTTTGCAGTTCACTTCAGGAAGTGGAAAATATTCTAATCTTCCCACCAGGCTCAGTAGTAGAGCAAAGTGATGAGAAGGTAAGATCTAGAGTCACAATGCCAGCCTGGGCTCCCAGCCCTCTCTGCTACCAAATAGCAGTGACATTGGGGCAACTTACTTACATAACCTTTCTGAACCTTAGTTTCCTCACTAGAAAAGACTGCCATGGGGAATCAATGAGCTCCCACCTACAACACTTACAATGACCAGCACACCCTAAAAACACAGCAAGTACTAGATTCTATGCTTAGAATTACCATGGGTGACTTCTCACTAGTGAAAGTTATCAAAAGATAGGGAAAGAATTTCATCCCATAAGAAGAATATTATCTGAAATTGAAAGAAACCAGACATTTGAAATGTCCCTTGAGATGGTCACTACATTTTAGATTTTTTAATACCTTGCCAAGATTGTTCTTCAATCTTCTGGTTGAGACTAAGTGTGCATCTTACCAACCAGTGTTTTTGCTGAAAAGGGAAGGCATATTGGCCAGGGAATCCAGACACCTTGATTACAGTGGGTAAAGTGGGCCCAAGAATTTCCAATATCTCAAATGTAAAAGGTGTTGGTGGTCTTAGCCAATCACTTTAGCCATCCAAGTTCACCAAGTCTGCAATTCCATTGATGCTATACAGTGACAGTGCACAGGGCACTATAGGTTACCCCATGGAATAAGTATGGGGAAAGGAACCATATATTACTGGACACATACTTAGCCTCCTTAGAGCGCTCTAAACCTAAGAACTATGGGTATGTCTTCAGCATGCTAAACTGATGCCCCTGCAGGATAAGTCTGATGGGGCTGCACTGCGAGCACTGTGACGTCACTGCAGTGTTTCCTACAGCACAGTCAAGGTCTCAGAACTTACCACAAGTGATTCTTTGCCCTTCCATAATAGAGTTACCCTGTGTGACACTGATGATTCTGAGTGTGGAAATCTGACTGCCCTTGCCCCATGACTATTCTCCCCCCTGCCAGACTACAGGGATAGTTGGCCCGTTTTATCTTTCTTAACACACAAGTTTTCAGTTGTTTTTCATTACTATCAGAGTGGCTATTATCTGCCACACTGTCCCCTTCTTTCCTTTTTCCCTTTCCTATCTCATGTCTCCCCATGCTTCCATTTACCCAGGCGCCATCTTTGTGTAACAAGGCCAGTCTTCTGCCGGCATCACCATCGTTAGACCACCTCCCTCCCTTCTCATGGGAGACCTGTGGTCATCAGGTTCAGTGCTTGCTGTCAGGCACCCGGGACTGCCTACTTGTGACCAAAAGAGCATTAGAAATCAGAGAGTGCATGTCTCCGTCACCATCCTACCACTTATTTGCCGTGGGAGTTTGGGTAAATATGGACTTTAGTGTCTTCTTACATACAATGTGTACTTTGCCTATTTCTCAAGACTGCAATGAGGTGTAAATAAATACATAAAAGTGTGAAACCAAACAGTACTATGGAATGATTTCAGCTCCTTCTAGGAATAAAGAAGCTGTTCCAGAAGGCTGAGTGTGCTGGGAGGCTAGCCTCCAGCGAGCGAGGCTTTTCCTTTCTTTAATCCATTAAAGACCTGAGAGGAATTCCTCGTCTCATCTCCAAGTACGCTCTCCAGAACAATAATATCTCTTGCACTAACTATATTTATATAGCTCTCTTCATCTTAAGAGGTTCATTATTTATGGCTGGAGTGTCACCTAAATCAAATGTTTCAAAAATAATATTTATCACTTTTTTTCTCATTAAACAAAAATACAGAAGAGTAAAGAATTTTTAAAATCACCCATAATCTCACCACCAAGGGAAAAACATTAACATTTTAATGACTCTGTTTCTAGGCTTTTTTTCTGATTAAGTTTTTTTTAAAAATATGTAACATATTACATATTTATGTACATATTTAGCAACTGGTTTTTTCCATGTAATAATGTATCAAACATTTCCCCAATAGTCCAACTCTTAGTTTTCAAATGAATGGTATTTTGAATCTATTTCAAGTTTATTCATATAAGGACATCACAGAACATCAAAAAATTTTATATATCAAACTTTTGGGTTTATTTTTAACCCCCAGAGGTGCATGTTTACAATAAAGCATGTTTTATGTATTGTTAAAATTCAATTAATGAGTAAATGAAAAATGCTTAGTAAAAGAACTCCAAGTATACATAAGTAAATTCAATGCCATAAATATTACATAGGTTATACCATTAGAATTCCAAAATTTTCTCTTAATTGACACTTGTTTAACATATACTCACAGGAATGTAAAGTACAGCGTAGGGAATATAGTCAATAATATTGTTAATAACCATGTATGGTGCCAAGTGGGTACTATATTTATCAAGGTGATCACTTCATAAATTATATTAAAGTTTAACCACTATGCTGTATACCTGAAACTAATATAATACTAAATATAAAAAAAAATTTTTTTAACGATATACTTAGGGTACAAATTAATAGAAACCATGGATAATTGATTGATCAGTTTTTGCCTTCATTCAAACCTGCATCAGCAACAAAGACATGCTGTGTTCTAAGAGAAAATGTCAATAAAATTTAAGGTTCTATAAAGTGATAACCTACTTAATACTCATGTGTCCCTATAAACCAAGCAATAGCCTTAAGTTGAGAAAATATGAAAAATACTGATCACCACAGGTCATCTATAACTTTAAGGAGCTGTACAAAACAAGGTGTTATTCACTTTAACATGAAGAGAATAAAGGCAAGAGAATAACCAAGACTCCCTCCTACCTTTAATAAACTGGGGAGACTACTGACAAAACAGACTCTTAAAAACCATTACTGGTCTTTTGTCCTTGGATAAATATTGGTATGTAATTTCTGTTTTATGCCAAAGATAGAGATTAGACTGCTAAACTCAGGAGAATGTGCAAAAGAACCTCTACAAACCAGAGATAAAAACAAAGAATAGATTTGAACAGTCAAGTCATACAAGAAATTCAAATGGTCAATTAATATGAAAAGACAAGTCAACCTCACTAATAAAGAAATGCAAATTTAAACAAGAGACTACTTTCGGTGTATCAAGTCAGCAAAAACTTAAAAGACAGCAAAATATGGGAAAATGAACACTATCAAACTCTTGAAGGGCAATCTGGCAATAATATCTGAATTTAAAATGAGTATGTCTTTTTTAGCAATCCTACTTTTATAAATTTCTCCTAGAGAAATAGTAACCTAAGGCATAAAGATTTATGTACAACCATGTTCACAGAAACATTATTTGTAAGACAAAAGCTGAGAAACAACAAAAAATACCAAGTCAACTTATTATTTAGAGAATGGATAAATAACTTATGCTATGTCCATACTAAGAAATTTTACCCAGCTTTAAAAAGAATGACACGACATTAAATAACAACATGGAAGGATGTTCATGCTCTATCATCGCATGAAAAACAAACTGTAGACCCTTATGTATGGTATGATCCCAACTGCTGTAGGAAAGAAATCATAGAAGTGATATCTCTTTGTTTTTAAAAAAATTTATTTGAATATGTATAGAAAATCTTACAGAAGGGTAAACTCTAAACTGTTTCTAGTGTTATAGATATATGATGGCAAGAGGTGGGGACTAAGTTTCTATTTTATCTTCTCTATTGTTTGAATTTTTTATAAGTGGCTATATTACTTTTACAATTTAAAAATAATAAAGGGGGAATTCTCTCAAAAAATTAAAATGCAATATATTGTCACATTAAATTTAAAAAGTACATCAGCATATTTACTAGTAAATTAGGTAGTTACACTGCTTCATAAGTAAGCTGGGTAGCTGAAGCCTAATTACTTAATATAATGACTAAACATCAAATGTGGATACACTGCTTACCTCTTTAGGTGATAAATCTTGTGTGTATACTGTCCCTTTTCTCCATCCTTCTCGTAAGGTTCATTCTTTAAGACTTCAATTCCTTCTCCACCACCAGTCTCATTCTTACTAGCTTCTGCAACAGAGTAAAGCTGCCCAACCTGATACTGAAATTTCAAAGAGTACGGAATTTCAGTAAGTCAGTAGTAACCGCAGAAACTTCTATGCTAAAATCTTACTGTAGATGGCATAGAAAAGCACATCCAAACCATTCAGCACGTATGTTCTACATGAAAACATGACTCAAATTAGAAATTAATGTTTAGAAAGATAATCATAGAGCTTCAAAAAACTGTATTTTACAAGATTTCCATTATTCAAGAAAACTGCTAATTACAAACACTCTGGTGCTTTACTACGTACTATCCACTTATGGAGAAAACTTCTTGACACTTGGTTCAATTTTTTGAATAATATACATTTGTATATCTCATTAATTTTACAAAATTCTAAGAAAGGTATGGCATGTATATAATTATCACTGTCAATTAAGAAAGCTGAGCAACCAGAATACCATTCTCAATAACAAAGAGGAAGGGTTTAAAGTGTAATAATAAAACCCTGAAAACCCAAAGAACCATTCCAGTCCAAATTTCAGTAGACCCCTGGGATCTTTCTTCCCATGATTTATATGAGACGAATGCAGTTTGGCCTTTGTCTGTTTAAACAGAAACAGTACTGGGTATACAGCATCAGAACTGTGAATTATCAAGTTTTTTGGTAAACAAACTTTTTAAAGAATTATAAATACTCAAGTACTACCATAAAAGGCAAGAAATTGCTGCCAGTGGCTTCTATCTAGTTCATCTTAAAGTGAACCAGAATTCTCAGTGGTCCGCACCAATACCTGTGAGTGGCCGTATTGTTCTCTGACAACGTGGAGTCACTAACCATTCCAACAAATGATAAAAAGCAAAGTTCTTACGTTCTAATTGGTTTCTAGTGACTCAACCAGGGCTTTATCTCCAATCTCTTCAAATCTGGCTGTCTTCCTCCCGATGATAAAGACAGCCAGAAGAAATGTTTTTTTTTTCTTTTTTCATAAACATATTTTTAAAGAAAAGCTACCTCTAAAAACTAATAATTCAAAACCAACATTTTATGTGAGGGACAAAAAATAGAGGTAGTTGTAAGTTCTGTAAATATATCTAAAAAGGGAATATGATGCTATCTTGCAGGTTAATTGTAACACACACTCTCCTCTCCCCTCCCCTTTTCTTTCTTTCTCCCCGCCCCCCACCTCCACTCCCCCTTCTCTCAATTTGGAAGAGTTTAGGAGGAAGCTGGAAATAAACACATTTCTTAAATAAACCAAAATTAAGTTTCTGTAGGGATTTTAGAATGCAGAAAGGGCTGCATTTCTTCTTTTGGTTTTTGTGATACAACATCAGTGTTAGTCCAGTAAAGCTACAATCAATCCTTAAGTCCTTCAAAATGTACTTTTCAACACTGTTATTTAAAAAATAGGATTAAAATGTTTCTAAGTCAAAGGGTAAATTTGATCTTGGTCAGGAACAGAGTAACAAAAATTTACAAAGAAAGAACAACAGTATCCAAAAACATGTTCTTAATGGACTGATATTTTGTGGTATGCTACTAGGCTTTCATTATCATTTTAAAGACTAACTTAAAGACAGAAGGTATGTTTATTAAGTCTGAGAATAACAGAGCTGAGATTATTTTGGGTGACAATACCAAGACTCAGAAAGATTTCAACAAGTTGCTCCAACTAGCTGAAACCAAAAGAAAAAAAATTAACAAAAATAAATGCTGATTTCCACATCCAAGTTCAAACAATCAATTGTACAAGTAAAGAATATGAGTGCCTGGCTTGTCTCGAGTGTTTTAATACAGTGAAACCTCAAGCACTACTGAGCCATATACAGCTGTGTTCCAGTCTACATTAAACAGTGCCAGATAGCTACTCATTTTTAGTTCTTGCATTTTTTTTTTTGTCTTTTGTCAGCTGTCACTTCTTAGGTTATCTGTTTGTTTTGTCTCACTTCCAATTCACTGCTTCTAATCTACTGTCAGCTCTAAGAAAACCAGATAATTTAACAAGTACAAACTGTATGCAAGTTTCAGAAGGACCCAGAGGGCTTTACGTGTTTTGCTATACATATCCTGATTTCTTAGAAGTCTTCTCTGCTTTCATCCTCATTCTTGGCTATACTACAGATAGCTACAACTGCAGAACATGCAACTTCTGAATGGGTGGTGTATTTCTGTATTGTGTGCAGATCAAGGGAGACAATAATGTCTTATAGTTATGTGCTGGTCAGACCACGTCTGCAATACTGTTTTAAGACCAATAAGTACAACAAATGCGGTAGTGAGACCAGCTGGTGAGGAAGTTTAGAGGTCATGTTATATTAGGCCAAATGAATGTGTAACCTCATGCAGAGAAGATGGAACAAAAGGGACTGGAGGAGAGAGAAGTGCCAAAACAAAACCTGAAGGGTTACCATATGCAAGACAGAATAAGCCCATTTCCCACTGCTCAAGTGGAAGGAACCTAAACAACAGTCAAATATTATAGAAAAGCAGGTTTTGGTTTAAAGACAAGTGTATAAAATATCCAACAGGAAAGTAAACTGCTTCTCTAAGCAGCAAGTTTCTTAGCCTTAAAGTGCTTAGGTTGAAGCTGGAACCTCCTTTCCTTGGATATTGTAGACAGAATTCCTGCACTAGACAGGAGGTTAAACTACATTCTTTGGACCCTTCCAAAACAAAGCAGTGGAATAGACATTCATTTACAATTATCTGTAATCTTCTCTGTAACACACCTTAATTCATTTTGTCACATAAACTAAAATGTAAAGGTAAATGAATACAACAAAGACATGACTTGAGATTAACATATCAAAATGAACTATCTCAATAAAACACGGAAGTAAACATGACTTACCTCTTGAACAGAACAGGGCAAAACCACACGGCTAAAAAGACAAAAGGTAAAAGAATGTATGTTACATATGGAATAGTTGGCTTTAAAACACAGATCTCTATGTTTAAAAGAGCTTGTACTTTAAATACAATGATAGCCTGGAACAATGATAGCTTGGAACATTTATGGAAGAGGGTTTTTTGCAATGCCTATAGCTCTAAATAAGGGTTTTTTAACTGGGGAAATAAAACTATCATTCCAGGCTCTCAACTATCACCGGCATTTAGCGTCCTCATTATACTAGGAACCCAAGCATACACCTGAGGAGATGCGTGGAGAGAAAACTCACCACTGAAAATTATAGGGTATAAAATGTATTATTTGTATGTCTGGTCAGGTTGCTCTCATGAAATTTTTAGTATGGTTTCACTCTCCATCTATACACTATTCATTTGTTTTTATGATATTTCTCAAGCAATACATGTCTTGAATCTCATGAGTGAATGCTTCCAAAAATTGATCCCCACTACCCAATTATTCCTCAACTTTATTAAGAGAAAAACAAGTAAACGGTCCTTTAGACTTTATATAAAAAAAATACTACTATGGAAAATACCTTGAACCTTATAAATATAACCCAGGTAAATTCAATATAAGGTTGATATGTGTTTTGGTTTTGTCCAACAGAATTTGTCACTGGACATACAAAAGGACCTACATGGAGGGTACTATTTCTGAAGATGAATTCTTCAAAAAAGAGTATTATGGTGAATTATTTTATATTAGAATGTTGCATTTCACCTCCAGATTTTTATAGAAAGTTTTCACTACAAACTCTGAAAACCATCCCTGAATATCAATTGTCTCATAATAATAGCTGGTGTCCAAAATAGCAATTTTTTTGTTTTTGTTTGGCCTGGTTCTTCTCAGACTTTCCCCCCTAACCATTAAGCTACTATAGCAGTGCCATTTAAAAATCTCATTTTAACTCTATTATAAGGACAGGGGAAAAAAGAAAATCTCACAACCGTCACCTTGATTTGCATTTTATAGAAAATTCCCAGTTTTCCTCATTCCAATTTCTCTTCAGCTGCACTTTCCACCTACTTCTCTCTCCCTATTCTCCTCAAACATGTATGCTTGAATATTCACATCACCTTAATCTCCAATATGTATAAAACATGTCTCCTATAATGACCTCCTCCTTGACTACTGGAGGTCACTCATCACTCTGTCTTTCTGATAACGGCCATCTAAAAACAATGAATATTCTCAAACTCACGATGGTTACTAATTTCTACTTTCATCAAGAGTAAACTTGTTACACGAAGTCCTTCCAAACCTAGTCTAAATTTTAGCTGTCTCCTCCAGGTACACACAAACTTGCTCACTGCCTCAGTAACAGGAAATAAACTGAGGAGAAGGAGTGGGGTCGTCAGAGGGAAGGAAGATTAGGATATGGGTTGGGAGCATATTTTGGAAGACACAGGAAGATATGGACAAAGATACAGGTTGGGAAAATATTTTCAGAGCCTGCAATATAATGGTAAGAAATCTATTAAAAGTATCAGGAGGGCCGGCCGAGTGGCGCGATGGTTAAGAACTGGTTTGGGATGCCAGAGGGCCCCGGTTCGGATCCCACATATGAGGGCCAGTAACACTGCCCTCCACAGCTAAGATGCTGAACAACAGCTCAACCTGGAGCTGGGCTGCCATGAGTTGCCGGCGACGGCGTAGGCTGCAGCCCCTGTGGCAGTGGGTTGCCATGGGCTACCGTGTGTAGCCAGCGTGAGCGGCCAGCAGCCGCAGTGAGCAGCTGTCCAGAAGCAGGCGACTGATCTGCCTCGTCCGGGAAGAGCGCAATGATGGTGCCAACCTGAGCCAGTGAAGCAACGTCCTCCACAACTAGACTGAAGAACAAAACGACAGCAACTTATCTGTTCCTCTTCCCCAATTCCCCAGCGCTGTTCCTATCCCCCAATTCCCCAATTAAAAAAAAAAAATCTAAAAAAAAAAAAAGTATCAGGAAACAAGGAATCCTGGGAGGTTGTTCCAAAAAAGTTAAGAGACATAACTACAGCTATCCTGAAGAAGTAATCTGTAGGTGGTTAAAAATATTGAGAAGCAAGAATGTTGGGAAAAACCATCTTTTGGGAGGATGGGCAAGGGCTTACGAAGGTCTGAACCAAGATGATGCGCTGCAGAGGAAATGGAAGGAAGGAATACAGAGCAAAGAGTTAGACTTCCCTCAAGTTTCACGAAACCAAAGAATCTACACTGAGGAATTTCAGCAACTACTCACTAGCAGGAAGATACCTACTTTTATATAAATTACACTTCCAGGGAGACTTATTTCACAAAATGCAAGTGACTGATTAAGGTATTCTGAATGAGTGATGAGTCAAGTAACTTCTTCAAGATTTGCTTAATAAAATGTAGAAGAGAAGGAACAGACAGGTTTTGATTTTCTAAGACTAGTCTAAAAGCAGTACAGGTATCCCCCACATTTTGAAAGTACACCACTTTCTTTTATGAAAGATCTACATTAGTACCTGTTTTCGTTAATAGAAAGAAATAACACTGAGGATTTTTTTCAGTTTCACAAAAAAAAAAAAAAAAGGAAAGAGAAAATAGTGTTCAGCATTTGTTTTGCAGGAGCTGTCACAGAGGCAGCTCAAGACTGTTGGCAGCAAGAATGGCCCCGCCAATCTCCTTCCCCAGGATCTCAGCATCAAGCTGCCAGAGCTTTGAACTGTGTCTGTGAGCATCTCTGCTTTATCTTGATTTTTTTGTGTGCATCTGTTAGCAAGATGTGTCCTAAGATATCAAAAAAGTGTAAGAGAGCTCATAAGGGTATTACACTTGGCATAAAACTGGTTGCAATTAAGTGTATTTGGTAAGATTTTGTAGGTTCTTTTTTTGGGTCTGGGAATGCTCAAAAATTTTTCATATACAGCTAACCCTTGAACAATACAGGTTTGAACTGCGTGAGTCCACTCACACACAGATTTCTTTTCATTAAATAGCTGTTTAAATCCGTGGTTGGGAGTCTGAAGATGCAGAGGGCAGACTGTATGCATCATCTACACTCTTTTATATAGGGGACCCAAGCATCGGCAGAATTTTGGTACCTGGGGGGGTCCTGGGGCCAATCCCCAGCAGGTACCAAGGCACAACTAAGTTTTTGAGGAGTCAAAAGTTATATTCAGATTTTTAACTGTGGCAGTGGGGTCAGTGCCCCTAACTCCCCCACACCCCACACTGTTCCAAGGGTAACTGTAAGTTAATGATAACTGCTTCTTTGCTTTACGCCATTTTGGTTAGTGAAAGGTTCATTGAAACACTCTACTTTTGAATAGTGGGGAAAACTAAACAGGCATACGTCATTTTACTGTACTTCACAGATACTGCGTTTTTTACAAATTCAAGGTCTGTGGCAACCCTGTGTTGAACAAGTCTACTGGCACCATTTTTCCAATACGCTGAGATGATGGTTAGCATTTTTTAGCAATAAAGTATTTTTAATTAATGTATGTACATTTTTAAAAACGCAATGTTATTGCACATTTAACAGACTACAGTATCGTGTAAACATAACTTTTATATGCACCAGGAAACCAAAAATTCGTGTGACTCGCTTTACTGTGATACTCACTTGATTGCGGTGGTGTGGAACCAAACCCGCAGTATCTAAGAGCTATGCCTGTATTTGAAAACTTTCAAACTTCTCTACAAATCCTCATGAAAATAATTTTCCAAGTGGAACTGGCAACTAGTTCTTTAAAACCAGGACTTTATGCTAATGGCAACTTCATCTATTGCTTAAGTAATAACTTGAAGGGAACGCCCCACCCTGAAAGGTAAGTTCTAACCTTTTAATTCATGTCAAAAATAGATGGCATTTTTAAAAACAACAAACATTTGCCAAAGAATTTTAAGTTTACCAACATCTTCACATAGCAATGATGTATTCACTGCTCCTGACCAAAAACAATTTTAGAAAAGCTGACTTGCAAGTAAGAATATTTTTTTCATTCAACAACACTGAGTACTTAGTATGCGAGACTAGATGGTGGGCTGGACACGCCTCACATAACTATCAACAGAATCTACTAAACACCTAATTCACATTTTAGGAGGGAGGAAATAATTCTAATAAAAGCAAAATGACTAGATCTGTGATTTAAAATCAGTTCTGCAAATCACTTGCTATGTGACTTGCGCCAAGTCAATTTTCTTCTGTCTTATTTCCTCTACTTGTCTTAATATCTGCCACCTACCTACATTACAAAGATGTCAGAGCAATAAATGAGATAACGCTTGCATAAACTGTATAAACAACCTGGCAGAAAAGTTTTACGTAAATCCAAAGTTCAATACTATAAATAAGCTTTAACTGAAAAGGTGTCCTTTCTCAGAATACCTGTCACTGACTCAATTATAATTTTTCATTAATTTAACAAATATTTACTGAGCACTTATTTATTATGTGCCAGGGCCTATTTTAAGAGCTGGGGATATGGGAGTGAGCAAAGTAGACAAATTCATGGAGCTTATGTGTAGAAAGAGAATACATCTAGTAAAATAGAAAATATAATAATTGTATTGCATGGTAGATGGTGATAATTGCTACTACGGAGAATAAAGCAGGGAAGGCAGATACCAAAAGATGGGGATTGCAATTAGGTCTTCAGAGAAGAATTCCCTAAGAAGGTGATATTTAAGAAATAGCATGAAGGGGGCGAGTGGTGAGATAATGGAAGAGCACTCGGACAGAGGGAACAAGCAGAAAGGCACTGAACTGATTTTCCTAGGGTGGCGGAGGAACAGCAAGCAAGCGTGTGAGCTTGGAATGGGCAAAGGTAATAAATGAGATCAGAGCCAAAAAGAAAATAGTATAAGACCTCTTAGGCTGCTGTAAAGGCTTTGGCTTTTATTCTCAGCGAGATAGGGAATCCTTCCAGGGTTTTAAGCAGAGAAGCAACAGGAGTCGTTTCCTTTTTAAAGGAAGTTTGAGAACACTAAAAATAAGGTGTCTGGAGATAACGAAATTAATCCAAAATGTTTAAGAGTTTCAAGTGAAAGGAGCATATGAAAAACTAAAGAGCAGGCCATACTTGAAATCCCTAGTTGCCCAAGGGATGACGACGAAACGAACCAGCTGTGACAGATGAACAATCACTGCCAACCAGATTTCCTGTGATATTCAGTCCTTGAGGGTAGGAAATACCGGAATTTTTCAACAAAATCACTTTGCCGGTCTAATGCACCTGGAAACCCTTCTATTTGACACACGTGTTAACACCCCACCTCAACCCGGTTAAGTAGGTGGAGCCCAGAGTGAGCCCCCACCTTAAAGATGTGGAAACTGAGACTCAGGAGCAGAGAGATGGCTCTGCTGTCAAGTCAACTGAGCTGCCCCGTGGAGCGCAGGTTTTCGGGACTCCCGAAGCTCCTGCATGAACTTCGGGGCACCTACGTCCCACCTCGAGTTCAAACATTAGGGCTGCCTTCACCCGACAAGCTTATCTTCCGCGGATTTCAGAAAGGCCCCACCCCAGACGGCAAATCACAGTCAGACCCACAGCGTCTTCCCCACCCGCCGTCTCACCGGCGGGCCCGGGGATGGGGGGTTGGGGAGAAGGCGGGTCCCAGCGGAAACTCCCGGCCGCGCCTTCCCCAGACACGCGCTCCGGCCAGGATACAGCCGCCTCCGCCCCGGGGGAGACTGCAGCAGTGTTACCACAGCAACGCCTGGAAGGGGGTTTTGGGGACGCGCTGTGGAGGGGCCTCGAGTGGGCCGGGGGCGCAGGCCGAGAGGAGGGGGCGCGCGCAGGAAGCGGCCGGCTCGCTCCTTCTCAGGAATATTCCACCGTTTCTCAATCAATGAACCTCCCACCACGACTGTCCTGGAACCTTGTTCGCGCCCACGGACCCACTCACAATTCCTTAATCAGCACCATCTTCCCGGAACCCCCTCACAGCTGCTGCCGCTACCACCGCCGCCGCTACCACCGCTCAGGGCGCCTGCGTGGCCCCGCCTCCCTGACCACCGACTCACCTCGGCGCCTGCGCGTCCACACCCTTCCGCCGAGACCCGTCGTGTCAGCGCGCGAGAGGGGCTAGCTCCGCCTCAGTTCCGCGCCCCACCCTGGGCGCACGAGACATCCACTGCGGTTGCGCGGCCGGCCGGAGGGCGTGCGGCTTGTACTGCGACTGCGCAAAGCCGGCGCGAGGTCGCTGGTCTCCTCCCATAAAGCTCCTCCCTGGAGCCAAGTTCCCTCGGGGCGTCTGAGGAGCCTAAACCTTCTGGTGAGTGTTGCAGTCACTTCCTTGAAAGCAGCTTTCTGGTGACCAGCACTAAACTCTCTCACTGCTTTTGAGAGAGGCCCGCTTTCTTAACGGACGCCTCACTTTCGAAGTCTACGTACGTTAAAGACTGCTGATGGGTTCGGGATGCAGACGCCGCCAGGTCCTGTTCCCCGTGGTGGCCTTGTCAGATTCCGCGGGAAGAGGTTCACTTGGCTGACGTGCGCGTTCCAAAAGCCTCGTGAGTGCGGCCGTCTGACCATGACACACCTTGCTAGGGCCATTCGCGTTCCCCCACAACCCAACACCCCTGCCCGGGAATCCAGAACCCCACACTTACTGTGACTAGACCGGAAGTACGTCTGACACACTGAGTCCCCCTTGGGGAAAAGAGGGGCTCACCTTTAAGACCCAGGAAGGCGTTAGCGCAGTCGCAGCGAATGACACGACC
>NW_017731425.1:3801088-3807479 GCF_001890085.2 Hipposideros armiger | reverse complement strand
CTCCAGGTTGAGCTGTTGTTCAGCATCTTAGCTGTGGAGGGCAGTGTCACTGGCCCTCATATGTGGGATCCGAACCGGAGCCCTCTGGCGTCCCAAGCCAGTTCTTAACCATCGTGCCACTCGGCCAGCCCCTGGAAGTCCTCTTTTGTGAGTGTCTTTAGTTTGCTGTTGTAGCTGCCTCAATGTCCTGAATCGATTCAAAATGCTTAACTTTCATGGTCATTTTGACTTTGGGGAAGAGCCAGAAGTTTCACGGTGCCAGATCTGGTGAATAAGGTAGATGAGGACACAACATAATGTTTTTATTTAACAGAAATTGCTGTACCAGAAGCGATGTGTCCCATCCATGGACAAGAAACAAAAACTGTCCCCAGGAGGGATAAAAACCCCTGATCAGGAGTTCCTCGGGGGAGCTCGTCCCCTGAGTTCTGCATTTCCCTCTCAAGTGTGTACTTTTGCTTCAGTAAACCCCCTGTGCTTTTTTGTGTCTGTCTCGCCCTTGAATTCTTTCTTGAGCAGAGACAGGAACCTGGTCACCACTGCTCCCAGTTGAGTCTTCTCTTGGGCATCCCTGTGAGCCTCCCACTACACAGTAACATATTGGGTTGTCGGAAAAGTCATGACGTATTTTTTCTATGTTTTTCGTTGCAAAAATGTGTCATGACTTTTCCAACAACCCAATACATGTTATACCTCATGTCACTCAAGTGCCTGAGGCTCTCTTCACTTTTTAAAATATAATTTTGGTCTCTAAATATTGTCGAATTTCTATGGATGTGTCTTCAAGTTTCATATATCCTTCTATTCTCTTCAAATTGCAGTTAGTCCATCCAGGGAAGTGTTGTTGTTTTTAAAATTTATTTTAGATATTGCAGTTTTCAAATGGAAAATGTTCAGTTATTTCTTTTATATAGTTTCTCTGTTGGATATAATAGCTGCTTTAAATTCCTTGTATGTAAATCTCAACATCTGTAGTCCTCTCAGGGTCAGTTTCCATTGAATGCCCCTCAGTATGGTTTACATTTTCTTGTTTCTATTTATATGGAGTACATTTGGATTGTATCCTGGTAAGCGTGAGTGATATATTGTAAATACTTTGGATTCTGTTATGTTCCTCCTAAGTGCAGTGATTTTTTTATTTCTTTTTTAAAAAATCAGNCAGTCCTTTAAATATTGTAATTGAATTTGTTACACCCCCATTTTTTTCATAGAGAGTTGTTCTTAACATGAGGTCCAAAACCTTTTGGTTGGTGTACCCAGGGAATTGGTGAACCACAGAATTATATACATAATTTTATGTCTACGAGGTCTGACAATTAAGTTTGTGAGTTTGTTGCAACAGTGTTGCTAACCTTTTATGGTATCAGAGGGATTATTCATTATGAATTTGTACCAACTGGACAGTTAACCAAGTTTACTATTTGGAAGTGCTGAAAAGACTGCGTGAAAAAGTTAGATGACCTGAACTGTTCACCAACAATTCATGGCTCTTGCATCACAACAACGCACCAACTCACACAGCACTGCCTGTTAGAGGGCTTTTAGCCAGTAAACAAATAGCTGTATTGGAACAGCCTCCCTACTCACCTGATCTGGCCCCCAATGACTTACTTCTTTACCCAAAGATAAAGGAAGACATTTTGATGACATTCAGGACATAAAGTGTAATACGACAACAGCTCTGATGGCCTTTCCAGAAAAAGAGTTCCAAAATTGCTTTGAAGGGTGGAATAGGTGCTGGCGTCGGTGCATCACTTCCCAAGGGGAGTACTTCGAAGGTGACGAGTGATATTCAGCAATGAGGTGTGTAGCACTTTTTCTAGGATGCGTTCATGAACTTAATTATCTGACCTCGTATGTATATTTTTCTGGGGAGAGGTCTATAGCTTTCATTTGCCTTGCTTACTCTGGATTTTGCCATCCTATTACTCTTCTCCATATTTGAGAATTATTTTGATTGAGACTATTTCTATGAAAACTAGAAATATTTCCAAGAATGCTTTAATTTTGTCAAACATTAGTGCATCAATCATAATACTGTACCAATAAGAGAGAGACAGGATTGGGTTTTGCAGTAGAAAGCCCTTGGCCTGAATCCTGGCTTTGCCATTTGCTGGCTGTATACCTTGAGTAAATTATTTAGTCTCTCAGAGACACAATTTATTCACCTATAAAGAGGAGCTACTAAATCTACAACATATTCTGAGGAATAAAAGATATGAAGCATATTAAAGCACCTATGTTACACATTACCTGATAATGTAATAGGTGTTCAGTGAATGGCAATCATTTAAAAACTTACAGCTTTCAGATAGCAGGACAGTAATTTAAATTAAAGTATAATTAAGTTTCTCCCCATCCCTCTCCCTTCATCCCTAGAGGTAACTACTGTCCTGAATCACTATTCATCCTAATGCATGAATAAGAATGCATATATGTGTACGTGCATTCATATATGTATCCATATATGACTATAATAATTTACCCTTTCACCTACAGTACATCATAAATTGCTATTCTTCTGTATTGTCACCAACATTTGCTATTCTCAGAATTGTTCCTTTTTTCCACTTTATTAGTTTTACAATGCTCTCGCACATACTCACTTTGCATTTCCCTGCAGAGTAAGGATCTTTTCATGTTTACTGGCCTTGTTCTTATTCTTTGCTCATTTTCCTATTGGTTTTGTTTTCTTCTTTTTGATTTGCAGAAGACATATAGCCATTTTGGACTTAAATTTTATGTTTATTATGTGCACTTTATACCTTTTCCCATGTAGGGATTGTTGTGTCACTTTGTCTACAGCAGGGTTTCTCAGCCTCTGCAGTATTGACATTGTGGGTCAGATAATTCTTCATTGAGGAGACTGTCCTGTGCATTGTAGGACGTTACACAGCATCCCTAGCGTCTACCCACTAGATGCCAGTAAACCCCTCTAGTCATAACAATCAAAAATGTCCCCTGGGGGGTAAAGTTGCCTCCCCTATTAAGAACCGTTAGTTTAAAGTGATTCTGTTATGCAGTTATTTATTCAATTTATTGGGGTGACAATGGTTATTAAAATTATATAGATTTCAAGTGTACACTTCTGTAATACATCATCTGTACATCACATTGTGTGTTACCACCCAGAGCCAATTTCCTTCCATCAGCATATATTTGATCCCCTTTTCCCTCTTCTACTATCCCCTTCCCCCTTACCCTCTGGTAACCACTAAACTGTTTTTTGTGTCTATGGGTTTATCCCACTAACATTTTTTGAGTTTTTGTTATATGCCAGGCCCTAAATGTTTCATGTGACCTAATGCTAATCCTAACCCGTTTACTCATCATAGCACACATAAAGTAGGTAGTATTGTTATTGCTATTTTATAGAGGAGAAATGTTGTTTATGTCTTATGTGGAGAAGATGTTAATCAACTTTACTGAGCTATAATTTACATACAATTTGTAAATTGTAAATCGGCAGTTTTGTCAAATATAAACTTCTGGTAATCCTTACCACTGTCAAGATATATGACAGTTTGATCCCTTTTTCAAGGTTTCTTTGTGCCCCATCCCTGTCAGTCCCACCACACTTGCAGCCCCAGGCATGCAGGGAACTGTTTTCTGTAATTAGGTTTGCCTTTTGTAGAATTTCATATCATTAAATCACATAACATGTACTTTCTAATATCTGGCTTCTTTCACTCAGCATAATGTTTTTAAGATTCATCACTGTTGTGTGTAGTTCAGTCCTTTTCATTGCTGAGTGATATTCCTTTGTTATGGATATATCAGATTTTGTTTATTCATTTACTCGTTGGTGGACGTTTGAGATCTTCTCAGCGTTTGGCCATTAAAAATAAAACTGCTTTGAATATTTGTGCAGTCTTTCTGTAGGTATAAATGTTCATTTCTCTTGGGAAAATTTCTCTTGGATTATAAGGAAAGTATATGCTTAACTCCAGAGGAAACTGCCAAATTTGTGAAGTAGTTTCACCATTTTACATTCCCACCTGCAGTGTATGAGAGTCCAGTAATTCCACATCTTCGCCATCACATTTTAGCCATTCTGGTAGATTTGTGTGGTATCTTATTGTAGTTTCATTGGCATTCTTCTGAAGACTAGTAATGTGAGCATTTTTTCATATGCTTACTTGTCGTTTGTACATCTTTTGTAACGGGCCTGTTCAAATCTTTTGCCCATTTGAAAAATTGGTTTGTCTCTTTATTATTGTCATGACAGCTCTTTATATAGTCTAGGTATGTCCTTTCTCAGATATGTATATTGCAGATAGTTTCTTCTAGTCAGTGGCTTGCCTTTTCATTTACTTGATGGTATATTTTAAACAGCAGAAATTTTAAATTCTGAAGAAGTCTGTTACGAATTTTTTTCTGTTATGATTGATTCATGCTTTTTATGTCCTTCCTAAGAAATCTTTGCTTACCCCAAAGTCACAAAGATTTTATTTTACTATGTTTTGCAAATGTAAATGTACCTTTACATTTAGGTCTGTGATCCATTTCAAATATGCTTTTCTTCCCTCTTTTATTGTGATAAAATACACATAACAAAATTTTACCATAATAACCATTTTTAAGTATACAGTTCATAGTATTAAATACATTCATAATGCTGTGCATCCATTTCCATAGTGCTTTTCATCTTGTAAAACTGAAACTCTATACCCATTAAACAGTAACTCTCCTCTCTCCCTTCTTCCTAGCCCCTCACAATCACCATTCTACATAGAAAAAGTCTCTATGATTTTGAGTACTGTAAGTATTATATCAGTGGAATCATTTAGTACTTGTTTTTTTGTGACTGGCTTATTTCACATAGCATAATATACTCACGGTTCAGATTGTAGTATATGTTAGAATTTCCTTTCTTTTTAAGGCTAAATAATATTCCATTGTATGTACGAGATGTGATCAAGCAATACAGTGACTTTAAATAAAAAAAATTTGTTACAATAAAAGAAACATTGCCATTAATCACCCTCAAAATAACTCCACCTCAATTCAAACACTCTTATCCCATAGTTCTTGCCACTTTTTGAAGCAGTTCTGGAAGTCCTTTTTTTTNCTTAGAAACAGAATAACTTCGATTGATTTGGCATCTGTTACATGCCAAGTACTGTGTGCTAGGTAATGAAGATGCTTCATCTCATTTTACCCTTAGAAGATCACTATGCGGTAGATAGTTTAGCATGCTTTAGAAAGAAAGAAAAAAAGCAGTTCAGAAAGCCAAGTAAAGTGACTTGTGCAAAAAATCACTCTGAGCTTGTTTACAGAATCAGGTTTCAAATACAAGTTTTTAAACTTTAAGCCTGGTCTTCCTGCTACATTGTCTTTTTTCTAGATAAAAATAAATTGAGGCATACAGACAATCTTTATGACATAATTGTTCTCAGTTATGGAAGGAAGGAGGTTATGGTCAAAATCTGAAAGATACTTTGAGACAAGAATAAGAGAAACGACATATTTCAATGCATATCTCTCTATATTAGAGTTAGGAGATGTTGTTTAAGGTCCAAGGAGGTAATATTAATTGCCAAACTTATAAGTAGTCATTTGATGTCATAGTTTCTCTCCAAATATTATGCAGGCTAAAAATATAAATAGCTTTAAAAACATGGATAAATTTGTGGTTGACATGCTTTATCAAACATTAAGAAAAATTATGACGTTGCGGAGCATTTTGTAACTTTTTAAGGTTTTCCACAAGTGTTCACTAATTCCATGATCTGCATTGCACTGTTTTGCTTATAGTACTCAAATATTTATAAAATAAAGAAGAGATGGTGTGATTTCCCTTCCCCATCTAAAACAATTGAAAATCACAGGATAGTTTAAGGAAGTAACCAGTTTAGGTGTATTTATTGAGGGAAAGAAAACATACTAATTCAAAATTAGGTTTGTAGAAAACATGCAATCTGAGTAGCTAAGTAATTGTACATTACATCTGTTTAAGAGAGGAAAATAGCAGAACGAGGGAATATTGAAAAGAGTAGAGAATGAGAAAAACATGAACCATCACCCCAAAATGAGAAAGGACAGACATACTAAGAAAAAGACAATTACGTGTGAAAAAAATAAACTACAGAAATGGATTGTGTGGCATTTTCTTGTTTTAAAAGTAAGATTTTGAATCTTGTGCATTTTACAAATATAGACATAAGATGGTCTGCAATTTATCAGTACTTGGTCTCTGAATGTAGAAAAGATCCAACCTCAGAACGGCTGAGTGGCTCAGTTGGTCAAGAGCTCTGAGCAACAGAATCACCGGTTCGATTCCCACATAGGCCAGTGAGCTACACCAAAGCTGAGCTGCCTGAGCTGGTTGAGAGCACGTGCTCTTAGTAGCAAGGTTGCTGGTTCGACACCCATATGGGATGGTGGATTA
>NW_017731425.1:3792399-3793852 GCF_001890085.2 Hipposideros armiger | reverse complement strand
TTTTTTTAGCCTTACATGGGCTACTTGGAATCTGCTCTTTATATGTGTGCTGTATGGGTTAATCAGAAATTGGAGCAGTGATTATAAACACAATTTGGAGATACTCCTTCCTCTCTCCTCTGTAGTATTTATCTTCATTACCAGCTGCTACATTTGTCCTGAAATCTTTTCCTCTGAGACAAAGTAAGACTATAGATTTTCTGAGTTTTAGCCTCTTGACATGGCCTGGATTGGGCTTGCCCAAAATAGAAAATGGAAAACTCAGCTCAGTTTTCAGTCCTCCATTACAGAATCTTACTGGTTTTGATTGCTTTCCAATGCTTTTAGGTAGTTGCTTTTTTAACATTTTGTCTAGATTTTTTTTAGGTGTTATATGTGGAATTATATATTCCAATACGAATTACATGGCCATGATTAAAAGAACAATTTCAGGGCTCTTTTTATTGCATGAGTTTTATAGACACTCATCTGAGGAGAGCAGTCCTACATGGGACCTCATGGGTCCCTATTTTAAGACATGAATTACGGGCATAAGTAACATTAGCCATGACTTTACCCCAGGCTTTTGTTATTAGATTTGGAAGTAGGAACACTTAATTAGAGTTAGTTAGATCAGGTGGAGGAATTCTTCCAAACTATGTAATGAGCACACTGCAATAGAGCCAGGAGTTTAACAAGCCTTCTTTCATATTCATGTGGAGCGCAATAAGGGGAAAAACCCATTTCATATGGTCAATAAATGTTAACTCATTATGATAAACAGCTTCGGTCCTTGTAAATGACTCAAAAATAATATATAATTTAAAGTAGTGATGGATTTGGGTGTGCCCAAGGAAAAGAAAATTGCCTACAATATTAGGAAGTTCAAGATACATAACCATCTGTGACTTGGTGGAGGGGGGTGCAACATAAAGATGTATGATGCCATTTGTAAAACTAATTTCTCTTTTCATTTAATCTCTTGTTGCCTAAGAAAATGCAGCTAGTAATTAAGATACCATTTTGGTGTTGCTTATAAATGCTGTTGTCTTCATTAAATTTCACACTTGTGAAAAGGAGCTATTAAGAGACAGCCTAAGGTAACACTTCTGAATAGCTAACTTTGTTAAAAATATGTTTCCAAATTTCTTGCAATAAAATGTAATTGCATTTTGTTTTCACTTGCTAGACTCTTCCCACGTATTGTCTATTAGAGATAAGACTTGGTGCTAGAGGGAACATTCTGTTAAACTGAAGTAGTACGGTGACTTTTGAGTTCTGCCTTCCTTGCCATTCATGATAACGTTTTCTGGTTTCTCTAATTTTTCTTACAATTCATTTCTCCTAAGGTTAAGTGTTGGCAGGAGAGAGATTCCAAAGTATGTACTATTCTGAAACAGTGTCAAATTTTAAGGTATTTGTCATTAAATTAAAATGGTTAAGGGGCCAGCCAAGTGGCTCAGTTGGTTAAGAG
>NW_017731425.1:3784355-3792144 GCF_001890085.2 Hipposideros armiger | reverse complement strand
CTAAAGATTGAACACGGCACTTTGAGCTGAGCAGCTGTGAGCTGCCGGATGGTGACTGGACTTGGAGCTGAGCTAGCTGCGCCCTCCACAAAGATCAAAGGACAGCAACTTGGCTTTTCCCCTTCCCCAATTCCCCAACACTGTTCCCCTTCCCAAATTCCCCAATAAAAAAAAATCTTAAAAAAAGAAGGTTAAGAAGAAATCAATAATAATACCTTGTTTTAGTTTTGCAACACTACCTTGATGGCACATCTATAAAGTTAAAAACAAAACAGGCTATGGAAAGAGGAAAAGAAAGGGGGAAAAACTATTATAATATATAATCTTTTATTGTTGATAACACAAAATCATAGCCAATAAAAACATGGTCTACCTTATAAAAATTGATATATGGTAAGACTGTTGCTGTTGTATGTATGAACAGTGAACTTCTTATATGACAGACATGTCTTTATGTTCCTGTGTTATTTCTGTGAAATATATAAATGTACAATTGAACAAATAGAAATATATCCTATGTTCTTGAAAAGGATGTTTCAATATCACAATGATGTCATTTTCTCCCCATGTTCAAAAATAAACTCAATCCTAATAAAAATACCAACAAGGTTTTTTTCCAGCAGACAGAAAGATTATTAACTTTATATGGCAAAATAAACAAGCAAGAATAGTCAGGAAAGTCCTGAAAAAAGAGGAGCAATGAGAAGAGTGCGACTAGCCCTACCCAGTATTGAAGCATACTATAAAGCCTCTACAATTAAAAGAGTGGGGTGTGGTAACACTATAGACAAATCAGTAGAACAAAATAGAAACTCCAAAAATAGACCCACATACTTATGGATATTGGTATATGGATATCACCATCTCAAATCACTGGGAAAAGGATGGACTTTTTAATAAATAGTGCTGAGATCATTGGATAGCACTTTGGAAAAAAATAATATTGGATCGAAACCTCACACTGAACACCAAAATAAATTCAAATAAGTCAGAGACATAATGTAAAAAATGAAACTATACTAACCAAGGATGTGAAGGACCTATACACTGAAAACTATAAGACATTTGTAAAAGAAACTGAAGACGACACAAAGAAATGGAAAGACATTCCGTGTTATGGATTAGAAGAATCAACATAGTTAAAATGGCCATGTTACCCAAAGCAATATACAGATTTCATGCAATCCCAAATGGGATTCAAAATCCCAATGGCAGTTTTTAAAGATATAGAACAAAAAATCATCAAATTCGTATGGAACCATAAAGACTGTGAATAGCCAAAGCAATCCTAAGAAAAAAGAACAATACTGGAGGTATCACACTCCCTGACTTCAGCTTGTACTACAGGGCAACAATAATCAAAACAGCATGGTCAATTGGCAGAAAAACACACACACAGACCAGTGGAATAGAATTGAAAACCCAGAAATAAACCCACATAAATATGGACAGATAATTTTTGGCAAAGGAGCCAAAAACACACAATGGAGAAAAGAAAGCCTCTTCAATAAATGGTGCTGGGAGAATTGGAAAGCCATGTGCAAAAGAATGAAACATCTAGTCTCAGTGCTATCTGTCACCATGTACCAAAATTAACTCAAAATGGATCAAAGACTTAAACTGCATAGAAAACATAGGTACTAAGCTATGGACCTTGGTTTCAAAGAGGATTTTATGAATTTGACTTCAAAGGCAAGGGAAGTAAAAGCTAAAATAAATTAATGGAACTATATCAAACTAAAAAGCTTCTGCACAGCAAAAGAAACCATCAACAAAATAAAGAGGCAACCAACCAATGGGAGAAGATTTTTGCAAACAATGCCTCCAGTAAGGGGCTAATATCCAAAATATATAAGGAACTCACAACTCAACAACAAAAAACAAACAATCCAATTAAATGAGCAGAGGACCTGAATAGACATTTCTCCAAAAAGGAAATACAGATAGCCAATAGACATATGAAAAGATGCTCAATATCATTAATCATCAGAGAAATGCAAATAAAAACCACAATGAGATATCACCCCACACCAGTTAGAATGGCGATCATCAACAAGACAATAACAAGGGTTGGAGAGGCTGTGGAGAAAAAGGAACCCTCATACACTGTTGGAGGGAAGGCAGATTTGTGTAGCTACTATGAAAGGCAGTGTGGAGGTTCCTCAAAAAGTTAAGACTAGAATTACCATATGACCCTGCAATCCCTCTCCTGGGTATCTACCCCAAAAATCTGAAAACATTTATCCATAAAGATATTTGTGCTCTGATGTTTATTGCAGCTTTATTTACGGTGGCCAAGACATGGAAACAACCAAAGTGTCCTTTGATAGATGATTAAATAAAGAAGATGTGGTATATATACACAATGGAATACTATTCTGCTATAAGAAAAGATGAAATAGTGCCATTTGTGACAACATGGATGGATCTTGAAATTATTATGCTAAGTGAAATAAGTCACACAGAAAAAGTAGAGAACCATATATTTCACTGATATGTGGGATATAAAACTGAAAGCAACAAAGGGACAAGACAAAACAAATAAAGAAACAAAACTCATAGACACAGACAATAGTTTAGTGGCTACCAGAGGGCAAGTGGGGAGAGGGTGGTAGATGAGGGTAAAGGGGATCAAATACATGGTGATGGAAGGAGAACTGACTCTGGGTGGTGAACACACACTGTGTTATATAGATGTATTACAGAAGTATGCACTTGAAACCTATGTAATTTTACTAACTCTTGTCACCCCAATAAATTTTAATTAAAAAAAAAGAATTATCCTGAAGAATAAAACATATCTGCTTTTTTTAAAAACCATGAAACTATACAAGAGGTAGAAGAAAAGAATGGATGAATTCCCTTATAGTCTGGTAGTGTCAAAAGCCTTTTTAACTCTGACTCAATCTAACTATGAAAAGATTGATAACTGTGACTACATAAAAATTAAAGAGCATTTGAGTACCAAAAATATAATAAGTAAAAATAGCAAACTGAGAAATAGTATTTACAAACTGTGTCACAAGGGGCTAATCTCATTAGTAACAGGTGCTGTCAAAAATTGAAAGAAAGATCAGAAACCCAATAGAAGATTAGGCAGGAGCTTGAAAAGGAAGTCAGATGGTGTTTGAATATATTTAAAGATGCTCACCCCCACTCATAATAAGTGAAACTCAAAACAACACTATGATGTGATACAATGAAGTACTACTCAGCAACAAAGAAGAACAAATTGTTGATACAATATTATGCTGAGTTAAAGATGCCAGACAGAAAGGCTACATACTATGATTCTATTTTTATGACATTCTGGAAAAGGCAAAATGGTAGGGACAGAAATCAGATCAGTGTTGCTCAGGGAGTATGGGTGGTGGATTGGACACCAGGGAACTATTTGGGGTGATGAAAATGTTCTATACTTTGGTTGTGGTGGTGTTACATGAATATGTGTTTGACAAAATGCATCAGACTGTACATCAAAAAAGGGCGAATTTTATTGTATGTAAATCATACCTCAACAAACCTGAATTAAAAACAATAAAAAATCATACTGTCATTTCTTACCAGCTTAGCAAAAAATCTAAAAATTTTACAAGAGTGTTAGAAATGCTGTGGATAAACAGGCATTCTAAATACATAACTTGTAGTTCTAAATGGTACAACCCTTATGTAGGGGAATTTGGCAATATCTAACCAAATTAGATACACATTTATCCATTGACCTAGCAGTTTTATTTCTAGGAGTCTATTGCTGCCTGGGTCTTGCCTCATCCCACAAGATGAGAAACTACTGTTGTTCATTGCTTGTGTATGTTATGGAGATTTTGTTTCACGCATATACACACAAGTAGAAATGAACATTTTTCTCCTTTCCCCGTTAACACAAATTTATGCTCCCCTACACACTTTCATCTTTATTTTTTCATGTGTGATCTGAGAGATCGCTACATATCAGTACATAAAGGGTAGGGCAACCTTTTTGTAGGGTTCTTGGGATTTTTATTATTTTTAACTTTTTGTTTTTATTAACAGCCCCAGAGTATATTCCATTGGGTGCATAATTTATTATGTAACTACAGTTGACCTTTGAACAATGTGGGGTTAGGGGTGCCAACCCTCTGCACATTAGGGAATACACATACAACTTTTGACTTGACAGTGGACCCTTCACGTCCTTGGATTTAGTAGTATTTTTGACCTCCTGTTTACCATTGGCAAACCACAGTTGGGAAACCACTGTTGGGAATGCGAAAGTACCGTTTCCCATCTGCAGTTGGTTGAATCTGTGATTCCGAATCCCATGGATACAAAACCAGTGGATACAAGGAGCCAATGGTATTTATTAAAAAAATCCGCACATAATTGGACCTGCAAAGTTGAAACCTGTGTTGTTCAAGGGTTAACTGTACCCTCCTGATGGACATTAAGATTTTTGACTATCTTTTGCTATTACCAAACTACGCTGTGAGACAAAACCATTTCACATGTGTGCAATATATCTGTAGGATAAATTTCAAGAATTAGAATTGGTGTGATAAAGTGAAAGGTATATATTGAATTTTGCAGAGCATTAACAAACTGCCATCAATAGGGATTGTACCAAATTCACACTCCTACCACTGATGTGTGAGGATCACTATTTCCCCTCAGCCTTGCCAACAAAATGTGTTATCAAATTTTTGGATGTTTACCAAAATGATCATATTTAAATTTTATCCTTTGATTAGTTTTCTATTAAGTGCCTGGTCTTATACATTAGATTAGTGCTTAGTGATATGAGTTACACATGTTTTTCCAAGTTTGTCAATTGTGTTTTGAGTTTACTTTTGGTGGATGTTTTTCTTTTCTATACAGAAGATTTTTTTATTTTTATGATGTTAAATATCATCATAAATAAGAGACCATGCTATTTCTCTCTTTTCTTAAGGAAGGGAGATGGAATATTTAAGGTTATTTTCTGGATAGCTTTGATTTATAGTTTTCTTTCGGTTTTATTAAGATGTAATTGACATACAGTACTGTATAAATTTAAGGAGTCCTGCATCACTTGACTTACATATATTGCAAAGTGATTACCACAATAAGTTTAGTTAATATCCATTATCTCATATACCAAAAAAAGAGAAAAAAAACGTTTTTTTCCTAGTAATGAGGCATTTAGGATCTATTCTCTTAGCAACTTTCAAGTATGTCACATAGTGGTGTCAATTATCATGTTGTATACTTATTAAGCTTATAACTGAAAGTTTGTACCTTTTGACCACCTTCATCCAATACCCCCACCCACTATGGCCCACCTCTGGTAACCACAAATCTGATCTCTTTCTATGAGTTTGGTTTTTTTGTTTCTTTGTTGTTTGTTTTTAATTCCACATGTAAGTGAGACCATGTGGTATTTGGCTTTCTCTGTCTGACATAGTTCATTTAGCATATTGTCCTCAATGTCCATACATATCATTGCAAATGGCAGATTTCCTTTTTTATGGCTGAGTAATTATATATATGTATATATATAATTTTGTTTATCCATTCATCTCTTGATGGACATGTAGGTTGTTTCCATGTCATGGCTATTGTAAATAATGCTGCAATGAACATGGGGCTGCATATATCTCTTTGACACAGTAATTTCATTTTTTCAAGCATATACCCAGAAGTGGAATTGCTGGATAATATTATAGTCTATTTTTAATTTTTTAAGGAACTTTCATACTGTTTTCCATAGTGGCTGTACCAATTTTCAACCCAACCAACTGTGCACTAGGGTTCCCCTTTTCTCTACATCTATACCAGCATTTGTTATCTGTTGTCTTTTTGTGATAGCTATTCTAAGAGGTATGAGATGACATGGCATTGTGGTTTTGGTTTGTATTTTCATAATGATTTTATATCAATAATCTTCATATACATGTTGGACATTTGAATATCTTCTTTGGCAAAATGTCTATTCAGATCCTTTGCCCATTTTTTAATTGGATTATTTGTTTTTCTGCTACATTGAGTTACATAAGTTCTTTATATATTTTAGATAATAACCCCTTATCAAATATATATGGTTTGTAAATGTTTTCTCCATTCCATATGTTCCCCTTTTCATTCTGCTGATTTCTTTTGCTGTACAGCTTTTTAGTTTGATATAGTTCCAATTGTTTGTTTCTTATTTTATTTCTTGTGCTTTAGATGTCATATCCAAAAAAATTATTGTGAAGACCCATGTGAAGTCGCTTACCATCTGTGTTTTTTTCTAGCAGTTTCATGGTTTCAGGTCTTACATTTAAGTCTTTAATCCATTTTGAGTTAATTTTTATGAGTGGTGTCAGATAGTGGGGTAGTTTCATCCTTTTACAATTTCTCCAGCACCATTTATTGAAGACTGCCTTTTCTCTATTGAATATTCTTGGCTCTCTTGTCAAATAATAGTTGACTATATATGTGTGGGTTTATTTTTGGGCTTTCAGTCGTGTCCATTAGTCTACGTGTCTATTTTTATGCCAGCTCTGTACTTTTTTATTATTATAACTTTATAATATAGATTGAAATCAGGAAGTGTGATGCCTCTTGCTTTGTTCTTTCTCGGGACTTCTTTGGCTAATGGGAGTCTTTTGTGGTTCCACATAATTTTTAGGATTGTTTTTTTTTTCTACTTCTGTAAAGAAAATGTCTTTGGAATCTTGATAGCGATTGAATTGAATCTATAGATGGCTTTGGGTAGTATGGACATTATAACAATATTAATTTTTCCAATCTGTGAACACAATGTCTTTCCATTTATTTGTATCAGTTTGTGACTGGAGTCCAGTTAAAAAGGCCTTTCCTGCACATAGATTAATGGAACAGAATAGAGAACCCAGAAATAAATCCATACACATATGGGCAGTTAGTCTATGACAATGGAAGCAAGAACTTACATTGGGGTAAAGATAGTCTATTTAATAAATGGTGCTGGGAAAATTGGACTGATACATGCAAAAAAAATGAAATTGGACCACCTCCTTACACCGTATACAAGAACAAGTTAAAAATGGATTAAAGACTTAAATGTAAGACCTGAAACCATAAAACTCCTAGAAGAAAATATAGCGTCTAAATTTGCAGACATTACCCTGAGCAATATTTTTACTGATACATCCCCACAGGCAAGGGAAGCAAAAGAAAAAAATGAACATATGGGACTACATCAAACTTAAAAGTTTTTTCATGACAAAGGAAACCATCAATAAAACAAAAAAGGAAGCCTACTGAATCAGAGAAGGTATTTGTCAACAAGATATCTGATAAGGGGTTAATATCCAAAATTTATAAAACACTCATGCAACTCAACACCAAAAAAACAAACAACCTAATTAAAAAATGGGCAGAGGATATGAAGAGACATTTCTCTAAAGAGGACATACAGATGGCCAACAGGGATATGAAAAAATGCCCAACCTCACTAATCATTAGAGAGATGCAATTAAGAACCACAATGAGATATCACTTCACTCCGTTCAGAATGGCTATCATCAATAAATCAACAAATAACAAATGCTGGCGAGGTTGTGGGAAAAAGGGAACCCTGCTGCACTGTTGGTGGGACTATAGATTGGTGCAGTCACTATGGAAATCGGTATGGAGGTATCTCAAAAAACTGGAAATGGAACTACCTTCTGACCCAGCAATTCCACTCTTAGGTATTTATCCAGAAAAACCCAAGACATTAATTCGAAAAAATATATGCAGCCCTATGTTCATTGTGGCGCTATTCACAATAGCCAAAACTTGGAAACAACCAAAATGCCCTTCGGTAGAC
>NW_017731425.1:3777843-3783525 GCF_001890085.2 Hipposideros armiger | reverse complement strand
TGCCTAGTCCACCCTTCAAAGCAATTTTGGAACTCTTTCTCTGGAATGGCCATCAGAGCTGTTGTCGTATTACCCTTGATGTCCTGAATGTCATCAAAATGTCTTACTTTATATTTGGGTAAAGAACGAAATCATTGCAGGCAAGATCAGGTGAGTAGGGAGGGTGTTCCAATACAGTTATTTGTTTACTGGCTAAAAACTCCCTCACAGACAGTGCTGTGTGAGGTATTGCATTGTTGTGATGCAAGAGCCATGAATTGTTGGCGAAAAGTTCAGATCATCTAACTTTTTCATGCAGCCCTTTCAGCACTTCCAAATGGTAAACTTGTTTAACTGTTTGTCCAGTTGGTACAAATTCATAATGCATAAGCCCTCTTCTATCAAAAAAAGTTAACATCATTGCGAGAAGTTCGCAAATTTAATTGTCACGCCTTGTACACATTCTTTTTAAGTGCATGTGGATCATTGTTAATGAATTTTTGAGGATTTAAATTACTCAAATTATGTATTCCAGTGCAAAATGATTAAATTAGTAGTCAACAACAAATTATATTCTTCAACCACAACAAAATTAGAAATTAATAGAAAGAAACCTGGAGAATCCCTGAATACTTGGATATTAAACACACTTCTAAATAATTCATACGTCAAAGAAGTAATAGGAGATATAAAATATTTTGAACTGAACAAAAATTAATATACACTATAAAAAATTATGATATGTAGCAAAAGCAGTGCTTAGTTATCGCTTCAAACACATGTCAGAAAAGAAGATCCAAAAGTGATAGTCTAAGATTTTACTTGAGGTTAGAAACAGAAAAGCAAATCAAACTCATGTAACTAAAAGGAAGAAAATAACAAAATGCAGAACAGGAGTCAATGAAGTAGAAAACAAAATCAAGAAGAAATCAAACAAAAATTAGTTATTTGAAAAGATTTTTAAATATTGTCTTTGCTAGACTGACCAAAAAAAAAAGAAGATACAAATGACCAAAATCCAGACTGAAAGGGGGACATGATTATAAACCCTGCATAGATTAAAAGAATTGTAAGGGAATATTATGATCTTAACTTTAAGTTTATAGTATATATTAAACAACTTAGATATCGGAAATTAGGCAACTTAGGTGAAATAGACAAATTCTTAGGAAGATGCAAATTACTGAAACTGACTAAAGAAGAAATAAGAACTCTGAATATACATGTATCAATTAAGAAATTGAATTAATACTTAAACATCTTTCAACATATTAAAGCCCAGTCTACTTGGCTTTACTGATGTATTCTACCAAACATTTAAAGAAGAACTAATACTACTTCTTCACAAACTCATCCAAAAAATAGAAGAGAAGGGGATATTTCACAACTTATCCTTTGAGGCCATTGCTACCCTTGATATAACTACCAGCCAGACAGCATAGGAAAAGAAAACTATAGATGAATATCTCATAAGTATAGATGCAAAAATTCTCCACAAAATACTAACAAGCCAAATCCAGAAATATATGAAAAGTACACCAAGTCCAAATGAGATATTTTGCAGGAATGCAAGGTTGGTTTAACATCTGAAAATCAGTTAATGCAGTATTCCATATCAATAGAATAAAGGACAGATAACACATAATCATTTTAATAGATGCAGAATAGGCATTTGACAAAATTCAACACCCTGGATGATAAAAATCACTCAACAAACTAGAAATAGAAAGGAACTTCCTTAATGTAGTAAAGGGCATCTAAGAAAAGCCCACAGCTAACATTATCCTTAATGGGAAAGACTGAATGATTTCTCCCTAAGATTGTGAGTGAGATAAGAATGCCACATTCCCCACTTCTCTTCAACATTGTACTAGAAGTTATAGCCAGGACAGTTAGGCAAGGAAAAGATATAAAAGGCATCCAGATTTGGAAGGAAGAAGTAACACTATATTTCTAGATATCAGGGTCTTGGCTATGGAAAATCCTAAAGAATACACTAAAAAAAGAACTAACAATCAAGTTCAACAAGATTACAGGATACACGATCAGTATACATCAATCAATTGTATTTCTATTAACTTGCAATGAACAAACCAAAAATTACATTAAGAACATAACTCCATTTATATTGGCATCAAAAAGAATAAAATACTTAGGAATAAAGTCCCAAATCAAGGTGTTAGCAGGTTGGTTTCTTCTGAGGGCTGTGAGGGAAAATGTTTTCCATCCTCTCGCCTAGCTGCTGGTGTTTTGCTGGTAATCTTTGGCATTCCTTGGCTTCTGCTTTATCGCCCTGATCACATGGTGTTCTCCCCGTGTGCGTCTCTGTGTCCAAATTTCCCCTCTTTATAAAGACACCAGTTATACTGAATTAGGGTCCACCCTAATGGCCTCATCTTAACTCAGATCTACAAAGACTCTATTTCCAAATAAGATCACGTTCATAGGTACTGGGGGTAAGACTTCAACATCTTTTGCGGGGGACACAATTCAACCCATAATACTTACAGTCTGGAAGTACAAAACATGGAAATTTAGAAAGACCTAGATAGGTAGGAAGACATTCCATGTTCATGGATCAGAAGACTGAATATTTTTTTAAATATCAGTACTCTGTAAATTGACATAGAGATTCAATTCAGTCCCTATCAAAATCCCAACTGGCTTCTTTACTGAAATTGACAGGTTGATCTAGAATTCATATGGAAATTCAGAGGACCTAGAATAGCCAAAACAATCTTAAAAATGAACAGTGTTGGGGGACTCACATATGCTGATTTCAAAACTTACTACAAAGCTAGAGCAATCAAAGTGGTATGTTACTGGCAAAAAGGTAGGCATATAGACCAATTGAATATAGTTGAGTTTGGCTGTAAACTCATACATTTATGGTTAATTGGTTTTTGACAAGAGTGCCAAGGCAAGGATGCAGAAGAATGAATTTGGAATTCCTATTATATACAAAAATTAACTAAAAATGGGTTAAAGTGCTAAATATTAGCTAAAACTATGAAATTCTCAGAAGAAAACATAGGCATAAAACCATTGTGACCTTGAGTTAAGCAAGGGTTTCTTAGATATGATACCACAAGCAACAAAAGAAAAAAAAATACATTGAACTTCATCTAAATGAAAACTTCTGTGCTTCAAAAGACACCATCAAGAAAGTAAAAGATAACCTGCAGAGCTGGGGAAACTATTTGTAAATTGTATATTTGATAAGGGGTTTGTATGGAGCAGATATAAAGTACTCCTACAATTCAATAATAAAAAGTCAAATAAAAGGGGGGCAAAGGATCTCAATAGGCTCCTCTCCAAGGGATGTACAAATGGCCAATAAGCTTATGAACAGATGCTCCATATCATTAGCCACTAGGGAAATGCAAATCAAAACCACAATACCACTCTACACCCACCAGGATGGCTATACTCAAAAGGACAGATAATAAATGGTGGTGAGGATGCGGAGAAATCAAAAACCTCATACACTGCCAGTGGGAATGTAAAAAGGTGCAGCTGAACACTCAAGGGTGACTGTCCCCAGATCTCCAGAGGTCCCCCTGTGCAGCTCTCTCTTCTCTGGTATTCTGTCCTGCAAACTAGTCACCTTATTCTTCCCACACCCTCAGCGCTCGCCTCAATTCCAGGAGTCCTCCAAACCCCACTGGTTTTCCTTACCTATGCCTTGTCCTGGAAACTCTATCAAGGTAGTAAGCTAGGGTGGCTGGAGTGCTCACTTCATTTCCTGTCTGTCAGGGTCACTGATCTTTTTTGCTTAATGTCTAGTGTCTTGAAAACTGTAGTTTCAAATATTTTGTCTGGCTTCTGGTTTCATGCAGGATGATAAATGTAGTAGTCACTGTTATTCCATGTTGGCTAGAAGCATGTGGTCAAGTCGACAAGGTAATTCAATGGGGAAAAGCTAGTCTTTCCAACATGCGGTGGTGGAGAAATTGGATATTCATACACAAAACAGAGGGGGGAGAAGTAGAAAAAAGAACGAAGAACTTAGAACTTATACTCTTACTTAATACCACACACTACACTTGATTCCAAAAAAAATCATTCGTAGGCCTAAATGTAAGAGCTGAAACTGTAAAACTACTGGAAGAAAACATAGGAGAAAAGTCTTTCTGACTTTCAATTAGACAGTGATTCTTAGGTATGACCCCAGAGCACAATTCATAAGAGTAATAAATCAGAATTCACACCTAGCAACTTCACTCTCAGGTATATACCCAAAAGAAAGAAGGGACGCCACCAATATTCAGAGCAGTGTTATTCGCAATAGCCAAAAGGTAGAAATAACCTTAGTGTCCGTCAACAGATGAATGGATACACAAAATGTGGTATATATGCATACAATGGAATATTACTCATCCATAAAAAGGAGTGAAATTTTGATTTAGGCTACAACATAGATGAAACTTGAAAACATGCTAAGTGAAATAAGCCAGAAACATAAGGACAGATATCATATGATTCCACTTATTTGAGGTACCTAAAAGAGCAAATTTATAGCGACAGAAAGTAGCATAAAGGTTAGCAAGGGTCAGGGTAGGAGGAAGGAGAGTTATTGTTTAATGGTACATTCATTTCCTAGAGTTGCCGTAACAAAGTACCACCTCCTGGATGCGTAACAAACAGAAATTTACAGTCTCACAGCTCTGGAGGCTGGAGGTCCGACATCAGGGTGGCAGCAAGGGCCAGGCTCCCTCTGAAACCTGTGGGGAAACCCTTCCTGGCCTTTCCCTGGTAGCTTGCTGGCAGTGTTCGGTGTTCGTTGCCTTGTAGATGCATGACTAGAATCCCCCATCTTCACACAGTTTTCCCTGTGTCTCTTCTTGTCATCTTCCCTCTGTGCATGTGTTTGTTTGTGTCCAAATTTCCCTTTTAAGGATACCAGACTTGTGTGTGTGTGTGTATATATATATATATATGGGGTAACGCTGTGTTTTTCCCAGAACCCATCAGCTCCAAGTCATTGTTTTCACTCTAGTTGCAGGGGGCACAGCCCACCATTCCATGAGGGAATTGAACCAGCAACCTTGTTGTTAAGAGCACACACTCTAGCCAACTGAGTCATCCGGCTGCCCAGCGCAGCTCAGTGGCAGCTCAACTCAAGTTGTTGTCTTCAATCTATTATAGTTGCAGAGGGCGCAGCTCACTGGCCCATGTGGGAATCGAACTGGGACCCTGTTGCTCAGAGCAGGTGCTCTAACCTGAGCCACCTGGCTGCCCCGTTACCAGACATATTGGATTAGATCCCATCTTAATTACCTCATCTTAACCTACTTACCCCTGTAAAGACCCTATTTCCAAATAAGTTTCCATTCCGAGGCACTGGTGTTTAGCACTTCAATATCTCTTTTTTGAGGGACACAATTCAACCCATAACAAATGGGTACAGAGTTTCTCTTTGGGATGATAAAAATATTCTGGAAATGCATAGTAGTGACAGTTACACAACATTGTGCATGTACTTAATGCCTCTGAATTGTACACTTAAAAATAATTAAAATGGTAAATTTTGTTATCTGTTTTATTACAATAAAAAAATGTTTGGAGGGCCGGCTCAGTGGTGCGATGGATAAGAACTGGCTTGGGACGCCAGAGGACCCCGGTTCGGATCCCACATATGAGGGCCAGTGACACTGCCCTCCACAGCTAAGATGCTGAACAACAGCTCAACCTGGAGCTGGG
>NW_017731425.1:3745340-3773908 GCF_001890085.2 Hipposideros armiger | reverse complement strand
TCAGTTATTCAAATCTGGATGAATGATCAACTTGGTCAGGTTCCAGATGAAATTGATAGCTTTTGCTACACTGTCAAATCAGCCCAATGTTTTGGGAATTATTTGTTAATGCAGCGAAAGTTTATCTGATATAACCTGCATAGAGCTTCCTTATGAGTACATTTTTCAGGAAACCTGTGGTGTGCTAAAATAAAACTATTATAGCAACGTTTTTATTTTAGCCACTTTAGATGAAAGTTTTTCAACTTAGGTTAGTGACATTTTTCAGTAAAAAAAGTTTCAGACATAAAGAAAGGTAAGTAGAATAACAAAAAGAAAACCCATGTCTACCATCTATCCTAAGAAATAAAATATTTTAAATACAATTAAAACTGCTGGTATATTCCGCCCAGACTGTATTCTCTCCTCCATACCCGCCCTGTAAACTTGCTGTTATAATGCCCATACATATCTGTAATAGATCATTTTTACTCATCATCGTTGATTGGATTTACTCGTGTTGCTATGGGTAGCTCCAGTTCATTATTTTTTCATTGCTATGCCTCTCATTATTCCCTTCTTGGTGGGTATTTAAGTTGATTTTAATGTTCTGATGTAATAATGCCATGTGCACATTCCAATAGGTCTCTTCTTGTCCACATGTATGAGTTTCTCCAGAATATGTACTCATGAGTTAAATTGTGGAGTCATAAGGTATAAACATCTTTCATAGTTGTTATCAAATTACTTCCCCAAATGTTTATGCAGTTCACAGGCCAGTGGTGGTGTAGAATGTCTTCCAATTAAGGTTGTCTGATGTTTCCTCACGATTAGATTCAGGTTGTGCATCTTTGGCAGGAATAGCACAGAAGTGATGCTGTGATCTCAGGTTGTCCTATAAGGACCTTCCTTATAACATGGCACATGATTCCAATTTGTCCCATTTCTGATGATGTTTATTTTGGTCACTTTGTGAAAATGATGTCTGCCAGGCTTCTCTATGTTACGTTTCTCTTTTTCTCTTTGTGATTGGTAAATATTTTGTGGAGAGGTACTTTGAAATAATGTAAATATTCCATTGTCCACATCTACTTCCCACCATGATGGGGATGGAAATAGTTCATGTTCCCAACAGCCAGAGTGGAGAAACCTCATAATAATTCCAGACATTGGATAGAGTCTCAGAATGCAGTCATCGTCGGTGGTGGGGCCGAATTAACCTTGGAGTCCAGGCTGCTCCGGCCTTAACCTAACAAAGCTTAAAAGCAAGACCTGGAAAAGTCAAACTTTCCAAGTAAGCATGTTCCTGAACAAAGGGCAAAAATATTTAACGGAATACCCTCCCCCTAAAAATCCAGTACCCTACAATGTGAAAGTTATAATACAATGTCTAGCATCTGATCAGTAATTACTGGGGATGCAAAGTAGGACTATATAGCCTTTCATGAGGAGAAAACTCTTTCAGAATGGACAAGAAATGGCACAGATGATAGAGTTAAGGACATAAGGACATTAAAACAGCAATTATAAATATACTTAGCATATCCCAGAAGATAATGAGACCATGAGCATGACAAGGGGTAACATGGAAAATCTTTTAAGAAACAAATTTTAAAAATACCCAAATATGATTTCTACAGATGGAAACTGTCTTGTTCCTCATCGAACTTTCAATCTATTCATTTTTAAATATCAGTATGGACTCATGATTTCCTATTTTATTCAATGCATTGTGATTTGTTACTAGCATTATTTATTTTGATATTCAAATTGTACCTGATCTGGCTGGTGGGAGCCCCTTTAAATTGTGTACTTTTGACATGTCCCAAACACTCTTTGTGTGCCTTCTAACTTTCTGATGCACAAAATGTTCCGCGACTAGAATCATCCATTTTCCAGGGAGTCCTGGTTCCTTTTAATGGAGAATAGTATTTACAAGCCAAGATCTGAGTGTTAGTTCTGTTGGGGTTTTGCTGCTGCCAGGCCCTGCCAGTCAGAGGTAGGGAATATATCTATACGTCTATCAATCAGTTGGCCCATGAATCAATAGCTGTAAGCCATGAGTTTACATCAATACCTCCAGTTCCAATCCAACACCGTAGAGGGTTCTTTCTGCTTTTCTGTATCTGTAACTCCTTTTCCAGCACTGAGAAACCTGACTCTCATTATCTGGAATATATTGGCGTGTTTGTGCAGTCCCACTGTATGTAACTTATCTTTATTTCTGCTGCCACCCCTGCCCTGGGTGGGTATTCCTCTCACCCACTCAGGCCCCAGCTCCCCACAGGGGCCATCATCCCCACTTACCCCTGGCGGACATCCTCCCCCAGCCTGTGCTCTGGCATCCTGCACTCCCCCCACACCCACCCCGCTCAAGGATGCCCTCCTCACCCTGCTCAGAAGGCTGTCTCCCTGGGCAGCTGTGCTCCTCCCCATACCTGTTGGGAGAGCTCAGAGCCACCTGAATGTTTGGGGAGGGCAAAGAGGAGGCAGAGAGCTTAAGATGCTTTTTGATACGCAGAAGTTAATTTTCTTTCTGGTTTATGGTGTCTTGGGTCTTATTTAAGAAATCTTTTCTTTGAAATTATAAAAATATTCTTCTATAAAGCGTGTAAAAACTGTTTTCGCATTTAAGGCTTTAATTCATCTGGACTTGATTTTTGTATAGGGTTAGAACTAGGGATCCGGTGTTTTGTTTTTGTCTGAAATGGGTGTTTCTTATGCAATGGATTCCAGCAGTGTTATTAAATAGTTCATATTTTGATCTATGAACTGTTGCTGATCTGTGAACTGTTGATTTATGAATTATCTATGAAACTGATCTGCAGTTTCATTTCTATAATATCAAGCTTCCATATATGTGTGGGTCTAATTCTGAGCTTTCTGTTTCATTAGCATGGTTGTCTCTTTCTGTGCTAATAATTGCTACACTGTTTTATTTATCATAACTTTTCATTCAGCCAGGGCCCCGTCAGGAAAACAAACCTCTTTAAGTATTTCAGGGAAGCATGGATTCACTCTGTGGATTGGAGGCAGGAATGGAGGCATGAAGGTGCAGGAGGTGACTGGCTGCGACCTCTCAGATTTACCACTAACTTTCAGGGCGACAGGAAGGTACGGAAACCACCAAAAACCTCTGGAAGTAATCAGTTGTCACCCATCCTTAAGCAACTCTGGAAGGAGGCTGCACAATGTCACATATGCTAAAGTCCCTCATGCATTTGCCCCTCCTTGATAAAGGAGCAAAGATATACTTCCGTTTCTCCTCTGCCTTCAAATTTTATACGAGTGCCTTTCCTTGAGAATCGAGCCTGAAACCTGCAGGCAGGGTCCGTGGAAATGTAGCCCCCGGACATCCAGCCCTGTGCGTTAGAGGAGAGGAGAGAAGGGGTACGAGGGTATAAAGTGCCCACAGGCATCTGGGCACAGAGTCTTATTAATTAGAATCATTATATGTGGTAGAAAAATCCTCTCCCTCCCTATACACGCACACCCCTTGCTGATACCTTCATGGCCGTCCTGAGTCCCATTGCATTGCTATACGAACTTGAAGATGATCTTGTTAAATGTTATGAGAAACTCCGGATTTTAATTAGACTTAACGCCTAATTTTCAGACTAATTTGGCGCTCATTAACCCTGTATGGTATTCAGGCTTTGTATCCGTTAATGATTCATCTTTCTTTTTAATGTCTTTTAATAAAACTTTATGACTTTCTACACGATGATCCTATGTCTCTTTCAGTATATTTAGTAATTCAACAACCCTCATTGAAAAATACGTGCTAGTCACTATTCTAGTGGTGAGGGTATAATTGTGGACAAAAGAAAAATATATATCTTAATGAACTTTAGAGAGCAAACTATTATTTAATATATTACCATGTAATAATAAGAACTATGAAAAAAACTAAAGCTGGAATAAAGGGTATTGAATATGACTGCAAGGGTTTTGCTTAAAATTCCCAAGGCAGGCCTCTGAGGGGTGACATCAGAGCAGGAAGCTGAAGGGGCTGAGTGAGCATGCCACGTGGCTATCAGCGAAAGCAGCACGTGCAAAGGCTCTGGGGCAGGAGCGTGTGTGACACATCCGAGAAGCAGCAAGAAGGCCTCTGGCTGGAGGGAAAGGGTAGGACCAGGTCGCAGAGCACGGCGTTGGCAATAGAAGGCTTTGGCTTCGAAGGCTTTGGAGCAAACAGAGAAGGTGAGCTGATGTCTGTTTTAAAGCTGTTGCTGTGGCTGGCATGTGGAGAACAGGCCGAAGAGAAGAAGGGTGGGAGCTGGAGAGACCAGTCAGCCGTCCAGGCGAGCGATGACAGGGGCCAGTCAGCAGGTGGCAGAGATGATAGAGCCAGAAGGTTTGCAGTGGGTTGTATGTGGCACATACGAGAAAGAGCACAGTTGAGCAAGGTTGCATTGCTTTTTCCTGAACAGCTGGATGGAGTGGCCGTTTTACTGAGATGTAGGAGACCAGAGGCAACAAGACTGGGGAGGAAAATCAGGTAGGGCTTTTTTTTTTTAAACTTTATATATATTGACATACAACATACATACAGAAAAGTACACAAATCGTAACTGTACAACGTGGTGAATTTTAACCAAGTGAACCCATCCAGATAAGCAGCTATAGTCTCCCACCACAAGAGTAAACAGTACCCTAACTTTAACACCACAGATTTGTTTTGCTAGTTTTTGAACTTCATATAAATGGAAACATATGGTACATACCCTGTTCTGTCTGGCTTTAGTTAAACATTTCATTTGAGATATCCATCCATGTTCTTACATGTGGCTGCCATATAGTAGCATTCCACTGTATGACTACACTGCTGTTAATTTATTCATTCTATAGTTGATAGTCCAATTTATCAAATATTTCCTTTATAGTTATTAGTTTTCATATCCTGTTTAAGAAACATTTGCCTACCTTAAGGGTATAGTCTCTTGTGTTTTCTTCGAAATAGTTTCCCTAGATTTACTGCCTTTTAGTTTTACCTTTTATGTCGAGATGTACAATCCACCAAGAATTGGCTTTTGTATGCGATATAATGTAGAGGTCAAGATTAATTTTTAAAAATATGTAAATCCAATTGGCCCAGCTCCATGTATTGAAAAGCCCATTCTTTCTCCACTGTACTGCAGTATCGCCTTTGTCAGAAATCAGGGGTGGGGTTTGTTTCTGGACTTTCTATTGTGTTTCCTTTATCTGTCTCTCCTTGTTCCAACCCCACTCTGTCTTAATTATTAGAGCTTTATAATAGAGCTTAATTTCTGGCCATGGAACTTCTCCAGCTTTGTTCTCTTTCTAGACGGCCTTGGATATACTTGGCTCTTTTTGCTTTTCCTTATAAAATTTAGAATCAGCTTGTTAATTTTTACCTACCCACGCCCCAACTCCTTCTGGGGCTTTTTATATACTTTACACACAGTCAAATACATACATGTTAAAGGTCCAATTCGCTGAGATTTGACAAATGTATACACTCTAATCAAGTCATGGAACAGTTCCATCACCACGGAAAGTTCCATTGTGCCTCTTCCCAGTCAATCCCCTTTTCTTCCCAGAGGCAACCACTCTTGATTTCTATCACCAGAAATTGATTTGGACTATTCTAGGACTTCGTGTACATGGAATCATAAAGTATGAACGCTTTTGTGTTTGACTTCTTTTGCACAACATATTGTTGCTGATACTCACTCAGGTTGTGTATCAGTTCATCTCTTATTATTGAGTAGTATTCCATTGTGGGACTATACCAAATGTGATTACCTGTTCACCTGCTGGGAGCCATTTGGGTTTTTTTCCAGTTTGGAGCTACTATGACTAAAGCAACTATGAACATTCTTGTATGAGTCTCTGTGGGCCTCTGTTTTTATTTCTTGTGGACAAATACTTAGGCATAGTATGTTAAGTTTTATGAGAAGCTGCCAAACATTTTTCGAAAGTGGTTGTATCATTTTTACACCCCTTCTGACAAGGCGTGAGAGTTCTTGTTGTACTGTATACTCACCACATGTGGCATGGTCAATCTTTTTCATTTAACCATTCTAAAGGCGGCAAGTGTTTTGTCACTGCGATGTTTACTAGCATTCCCTGATGACTAATAAATAACATTTTCATGTGCTTATTGATCTTTACATATCTTCCTTTGTGAAGTTTCTGTTCAGATCGTTTATTTTATTGTTTGATGTTTTCTTATTGGGTTGCAGGCATTTTATATACGTATTGTAGATACAGGTCTCTTGTCAGGTAAAGGTACCATGAAAAAGTACCATAAATGTGCTCCTCCAGGCTGTGCATGCCTTTTCATTTCCTAGTGATGTCTTTTGAAGAGCAGACCTTTTTAATTTTGATCGATGCCAGTTTATTAACTTTTTCTTTTATGGTTCATGGTTTTTGTGTCTTAAGAAATCTTGCCTGACTCAAGGTCAAAGAGATAGTCTCTTATGTATGAGCTTTATAATTTCAGCTTTTATATCTAGGTTTATGATCCATCTTGAATTAATTTTTGAGTATGGTTTGCGGGTTATTTTTTTCCTGAATGATGTGTCGCTGTTTTAGTACTGTCTATTGACAATATTGTTCTTTACCCATTGAATTCCCTGGGCACTCTTTATTGAAAATCAGTTGACCGTTTATGTCTGGGCTCTTTTCTCCATCTATTTCTAGGCTCTAACCACTGATCTACTTGTTTATACACCACTGAGTCTTCATGGTAGCTTTAAGGTAAGTCATGAGCTCAACTTCTTTTGTTTCCCTGCCAGTATTTTGTTTGCAATCGTGTTAACTCTGTAAATGAATTTGGGGAGAATTAACATCTTAACAATATTGAATATTCCATCCATGAACACAGTATCTCTCCCCACTTATGTCTTTAATTTTTTTCTCAGCAGTGTTTTATAATTTTCAATGTAGAAGTCTTACTTAACTTTTGTTTAACTTATTCTAAGTATTTTTCATCAACTTCATTGAGGTATAATCTACATAATATGAACTACACACGTTATATCTATACAGCTCAGAGTGTTTTAATCAATTATTTTATGTTTATTGACATAATGGTAGACAGAATTGATCTTAATTTTGTTTCCCGGTATTTGTTGCCTGTACATAGAAATACAATTGTATTTACATTTGGTTGTGATATCTCTTACTTAAAATTCTTTTATTCTTGATGAGTTTCTAGCCTGTATTTTTCTTTATACTATTGGTGTAAGAGACCACACCAGTCCACTATACATAAAAGTAAATTAAAATTATATTAAAATAAAGATTCAGATCCTGGGTCATACTAACCATATTTCAGTTGCCCTATAGCCACGCATGCCGAGTGGTTGCTGGTCTGGACAGCACAGACGTCCATCGTTGCAGAAAGTTGTACTGGAAAACACTGTGTGGAGTGGTGGGTGGCCCCACTTTCTGGATTTGCCTCGTTGTATTCTCATGGTGTCGTGTAACTCATTCTAATAATCCCCGTGTTTAAAGTAAGCTGAAAGTTCTATGCACATATTAAAAGCTTAATTGAATGCAGATGAAACTTTTACTTCAAGGCGACCTCATAAGTGATGCTGTAGCCTTTGTGCTATGTTGCAAAGAACTAAGAATTGACCGCTAGATTTTGCAACATGGATGTAACTATTGATCTTGTGTGGGGGGCAAAAAAACTTGATAGACCAGTCGGGAAGCTTCTGAAAGAAGGGCAGAGAAATGGGGTGTTCGCTGGATGGGGATATGGGGCTATCCTGAGCGATAAACAGCATGTTTATGGGCCGATAGGAATAACTTGTCGGAGAGGAAAAATCTGACAATTCAGGAAAGAAAAGGGAGAATTATTGACACGCTGTCCTTCTGTAGGCACGTGAGAGTGGCTCTGGCAAGTGGAGATGTTGGCTGTGGAGAGGGCCCAGACAGTCCCCTCCACAATGCTAGGAGAGCAGGCCAAGCCTCAGGCGTAAGAGGGAACGTGGGATTTCTCTTCTGATGGAGTCCATAGAGGGCCACTGTGGGGGCCTTTCAATGCATGGGCTCAGACTTCCATACTTCGTGTGTTCTGTTTCCCATATTATGTGTGTGTGTGTGTGTGTGTGTGTGTGTGTGTGTGTGTATAATCTTATTCCTTTGCTGGCAATTCTGTCTTCATTTGCCTGACTCGACAAGCTTCCTCCTGCCCCACTTCTAACTCCTATTGTTATAACCACAGGCTCAAACATCCACAGTCAAGTCCTTTAAATCCAAAGGAAAAAAAAGTCCCCCATAAGTTACCTCTGGTGGCGGGTACCTGAACGCGGAACTGTAGAGTGGCTGAAACTTGGCCGCTCCAGGGACTTGGTCTTCCTCGAGGGGCCTCTCCATCTGCTCTTGTCGGCTTTCTCCACTGCTGGCTTCCTCTGCTCATGCGTGGCTTTTGCACCTCTGCGCCCCTGGCCTGCACGTGGCTACCTGGCCCCACTGACCTGTTGCCATCATTTCCTTTTGGCTTTCGCTTCAGCTGCAGGGATTCCGGGATTGAATTAATGAGCAAAGGAATGTGATGGCAGGGACTTTCCTTACAGGTGGACCCGACTCGTTGCCCTGCGCTGGCCTCGTCAGCTGCAGCCAGGAGAGGGGGACCTAACACGTGAACACAGCTGCCTCTGTGCGTCTCCCATCCCTTAGGGCTGGGCCAAGCCAGTTCTTGGGAAGGGGGTAGGGGGGTGGGGGTGGGGGCACACACAGTGATTGGCATTTCCATTCTTCAAGCTGTTTGAACTGTGTTGTGTGTAATACCAGAGAGAGTGGCCTCTGAGTAAGGGAAGTGGACCCGCTGTATTTTTAGGGACTTTTTAACACCTATTTTAACTTTCTGCTTGTTTATTTTTATTGGCTACATTCTACTTATCACAACGCACCTTCAGCAAGTATTTGTGGAGTGAATGACTCTTGAAATAAAGAAGAACTGCTTCTTTTTGCATTTTTTTGGTTCAAAAAGAAAATGGCTATACTTCAGAAAGCTCTGTATATAGAAAAAAAAATCAGACTTTTGGCAAAATGCTGCCAGGCAGATTAGAATTCACATTCATTTACCTGCCCCAATGAACTAAGAAGTTTCACTCTGAGTTCTGCTGCTAGGATTTAAAGTTATCTTAGAATTGCAAAACTTTTTATTTAATATAAATATATTGAGCATATTTATATCTTTAAGTATATTATTGTCCCCTGAAGCCCAAATGCACAATTGCTACAAATTTAATAAATATCTTTCGGAGATTAGGTGGAAATTCATTTGCGAGGCAAAATGCTTCTTAATGCCAGCGTGTCCTTTAATGTATTTGGAGCCAGATGTTTTGGCCTCATTTGCTGGAGTGGGTGCAGCCTCAGCCTGTCAGTCCCCTGCTGTTTGCCATTATTTAGTATTATTAGGAGCTGTAGGCTCTCATGCTTATTGGGAAAGTTGAAGAAAGCCTTCCACTGAGAAATGTACCAAGCTGCAGTCCCTGTCCAGAGATTCTGAGGTTAAAAACAACACAACAAAGGGCCTATAATAAAGCATCAGACTATTAATATTAAAAAGCAGCTGCAGTCGCTAAGAGCAGTCCTGCTTGTACTCGTCTTTTGTATCAGCTATCCATCGAGGCCCTCAAGCACGCAGCCGAATCGTCATTAAAGGGCCATTCTCCTCCCAGGGAAGCATCTAACCAAATATGCATCCCACTATTGGATATGCAAATCCTTGAGCAGTAACAGAGAACACAAATTGTATTTCCTAAGGTAATAGAGACTACAGTAGTGTGCTCATAAATCCTTGCATAGCTCTGTGTTAACCTTGCGTCCTTCGATTTGCTCTATAGATTATCGAACTAAAGACAATTTCTACTTAAACAATAATAGCAGGGTTCTTACGTTGCTTCTTAAGAAATGGTGGAACTGCTCGGAATTTCCTTTACATTGATTTACACATTTCACTGTTGTCTAGTTATGGTGTAAACCATAGAATTCAGCCACTCTGGTTCTCGAGGTAGTAAAGTTCCATTGCTTAATGCTTATTGGTTTTCCATACATGAGTGTTTATAGATGCTCCTCAGAACACCATTGCGTTCATCAGCTCCAATAACTAACATGTAGGTTAACTGTCAATCTGTATTTTCCTAGTTTTAAAAATACAGGGATTTTATGCACAATATTTTGTTTAGGATTTTTATGTCTAGGTTCATAAATGAAGTGAGCCTATTGTTTTGTTTTCTTATACTATCTGTTGACTTTAGAATCAAGAAAAGCATCATGGAATTATTTGAATATCTTCTCTTCTTATTTTCTTAAACAACTGGAGAAGCTAGAGATGAGCTGGGCCTGTAAGTTTGATGAAACACCTTTAAAGCTACCTGGGCCTGTGATTTTTCAGAGTTGGATAAAGGGTGAGGAGTTGTGGTTATCCTTTTAGTTTTTTTGGGATTTGGTTTTTTGTTTGTTTGTTTGGTTTGTTTTTTTGACTTTGGTTTCTCTAAGTTTTCTTTCTTGAACCAGAACTTTTAATAATTTTTCCTAGAAGTTCATTGAATTTATTACTGTATAGTTTCCAATGATACTCTTCATCCATTCTTTCTTTTTGTAACCCCCACACCGGCTCGGCCTCTGTCTCAGACCCCCCACCGTTCACCACCCCGCACCTGCCTGGCTGGGCTACAGTCACCAATGAGCCCCCATCACAGTGACTGGATACACTGGGTGGCTGGGACCACGTGAGGACACACGTGTCCTGTCTCCCTGCCACCAACATCCCCCTACCCCAACAACTTGACCACACACACTACAAGCGAAATATAATTTCTGAGTCCCAATCCGACACTTAGCTGCAGGTCCGTGACTCAGGAAAGCCCAGGGCACCCAGGGTCCAGCTCTGTGCTGTGCACGGTGAGACGGGCAGCGATACGCCCTGGGAGTGTGGGGTCCAGCCTGAAGCCTATCCGTGTGCTGGGGAGCCCGGGGTGCCCCTCAGCAACACGCAGGGCAGGGAGGGCTGCCTGTGGAGGGAGAGGGGACGGGGATCAGGGCTGGGAGCAGCCTTCTCTCCAGGCCATTCATTCTTCAGTTCATTATCAAATAGTTTACATACGTGACTGAGTAGAGTTGTATATAGTTGAAGTCGCTCATAAATTGTTTCTGATCCTAATTCCACCGCTTCTCTCCCTGACAGTGACATTTCCTGCATTTGCGGTCCATCATTCCTCACATTTCTAGATGCCTCAACTATGTCTGTCTGCCTAAACCATGTTGGGCATTAGTTTTCATGTTCACATACATGAGCATAAAGTTGTTCATATATTGGGTTGTTAAGCAAGTCATGATGCATTTTTGCATTGAAAAACATAGAAAAATACATCATGACTTTCCTGATGACCCAATATTTTCTTAATTTTAAATTTCTGCTGCATCTTTAGCTATACGCACTTTTCTTTTCCTTTCCCTCCTCCCCCACATGAATGATCAAGTTTCCCAGAAGTTACTGTATTTTGTCCTTTTGGCAAACTTTGCCCTTCTTCATCTTCTGTCCTGTCTTCTTTTGTGAATTTCTGACTATTCTTAGTCCCTTTCTTCGTTTCTCTCTGCGTTTGCTATTTTGCTGACTTCTTGGATTGGTCGCCTAGCGCAGTGGTTATTCTTTCTTTCCCAGCGTCCACACTAGTACCATCGTACTCGGTGCTTAGGACAGGCAGCCCTGGGTCGGGGCTTGTGCAGTTACATCTTTTGAACACTACCCTTGAATATAAACATTTAAGGCTATACATTTTTCTTTTAAAATCACTTTAACTACTTCCCAGTAATTTTGATGAAATTTAAAATTAATTTTATTAAGCTATTATGTACTATAAATATATATATATCCTGAAAATAGCGTGTAAGCAGAAATGGTAGCAATGATACTGATCCTCAGTATCTGCTGACACTTGCTATGTGGCCCGTACATGGTCTGTTTTCGTATTAATAAAATAGTCCATGTGTGCTTGTGAAGAATGTAGACTCACTGTTGGAGGCCCAGTTTTCACCAACTCCACTTCGTAAGCTGAATTTGTTTAAACCCACCATATGCCTTCTAAAGTCTTGTCTGCTTCATCTATCAGTTATTAAGAGTAGAGGGTAGAATCTCTCAGTATGATAGTGTAGTTTTCCGAACTTATAGTTCTGATTTTTACTTTATGAATTTTGAAGCTATATGGTTAGTTGCATACACATTTAGAATTTTGCCTTTCTGCTATTTTTTTTTTAAGATTTTTATTGGGTAATTGGGGGGATGGGAACAGTGATGGGGAATTGGGGGAAGGGGAACAGACAAGTTGCTGTCGTTTTGTTCTTCAATCTAGTTGTGGAGGACGCTGCTTCACTGGCCCAAGTTGGCACCATCATTGCGCTCTTCCCGGGCGAGGCAGATCAGTCGCCGGCTTCTGGACGGCCGCTCACTGCGGCTGCTGGCCGCTCACGCTGGCTGCTGGCTGCTGGCTACATACGGTAGCCCATGGCAACCCACTGCCACAGGGACTGCAGCCTACGCCGTCGCCAGCGACTCACGGCAGCCCAGCTCCAGGTTGAGCTGTTGTTCAGCATCCTAGCTGTGGAGGGCAGTGTCACTGGCCCTCACATGTGGGATCCGAAGCAGGGCCCTCTGGCATCCCAAGCCAGCTCTTAACCATCGTGCCACTCGGCCGGCCCGCTGCTAACTATTTTTTTAAACATTAGACTATGAGTCTTTGTTTTTATGAGTGCCTTTTTACTTTAATATCTATTTATTATCAACCATTTGGGGCCTTATGCTTTAGTATTTTTTTTTCCAAACAACATATAGTTTCTTAAAGAGCATGTGGCATATTGCCATCGTCTGTTGATCTCCTTTTTAATTAAGTTTGGTTCACTTACATATATGATTACTGGTAATTTTTCTTTCTTTCAGCTTGTATTTGTCCTACTTTTAAAATGACTTTTGTTGTTCCCTCCTTTTTCTGTTCTTTTAGATCAATTAAGTTTTTAACATTTTACTTATTTCTTGTCCGCTAACTAGTTGCGAAGTATAATCCTATTTCTATTTTTGTGTGTGATTATGCATATATATTTTACTCTAAAAGTAATCTACTCTTTCATCTCTTCCCAAACAACTTACAACACTTTAACTTCCTTGTTTTACATATTCCTGTTTAGTGTTTTCATTCGTCATTACTCCCCAAGGGAGACATTACTCTTTTGATACAATCAGTATTTGTTTCCGTTTATTCCCATTTACCTACTTCTTTGCCCACTCTTCCTTCATGCCTCTCAGACTGTTACATGTAGGATTGCTTTCCTTCTTTTTGAAATACTTTCCTTGGAAGTTTCTTTAGATACAGGAATCTGGTAATGAACGGGTTTTGTGTTTGTTCGTTTTGGTCTAAACATTTATACAACTGTAGAATTTTCTGGCTCTCCAACACTGGTCACAGAAGATCAGAAGCGTTTAGTCGTCTAAACAGCCACCCACTAACAGGTCCTGGCGCCTTGGCTGGAGACCTGCGTTACAGATCAGCGCTGCGGTGTGCTGCCTCGGGATCTCCTCCTGGCGAATATGAGGTTACAGTGTATTTATAAGAATAAAACTCCAGAGATACGTGCTCGTTAATGACACATGGCCACTCGGTAGTGCCAAGAAAGCTAGGACGGATGGCCTGTGCAAGAAAGAGATGCAGATACAGCACTGAAAACCGAGGGAACTCATGCTTTAATAGACACTGAAATCACAAAGGAAGGCCAAGTGCCTTAGCAGTCTCAATAAAAATATGAAGTTCTTTTTACATGATAAATTTCATAATATAAAAAGTTTAATGCCATCTGGAAACTGTGTCATTTACAAAAAAAAGTCCACATAGGCCAAAGATGGCTAACACTGCATACGAGGGGCGTGAGTGCCAAGTGGGGAAGGGGTCCGAGGAAGGGCGACGTGACCGCACGTGTCCTCGCATGGAACATCTTGGACAGATCTGGCACAAACAAGGGCCTAGTTCACAAACCACATGTACAATCAATTTAGATAAAACAACAAAATATGTGATGAAAATTATACAGTTTTCACTTTCTGCCTACTTACTAAAAGCAAACCAGATTATTGCGTGGCATTTTTTTCCAACCTGAACCGAAACTAACAACGTGACAGTTCTTGTGGGAGGCGGCGGGACAGGTAGGCAGCGGACTGAAGTCTTGCTACAATGATCACCTGCTGTGAGTCACCGGACAGACAAGGTCAGGGGTAAGGACAGCGTGTGCAGCACCTGGTCTCCTGCTGAGACCCAGCACGTATCAGTATGGACCATGCATTTTTTCAAATGGGATGGAGGTGAGAATTTTTTCATTTTACTACACACAAATGTGGATCAAAATGTAAATTTTTGTAACTAATTTTGACTTGGTATTTTGACTTCGTTTAAATCAGCAAAGCAGTTAAGTCCGCTAGTGAGAATTAAGGTGGAGCCCACTACTACCTTGCTTTGTGGTCATACCAAGGTTGCCAAGAGAGGGAGACTTTATTGCTTGTGTTCCGTGTACTTGCATCTGACGGAGGACAGTATGGCCAGGGCATTCCAGTTCCCTGAGCTGAAAAGAATGATATCCAATGATATCTGCACATAGAGAAAAAAATTTTTTTTGTAAATTTTACCCACATCCATTGACTCCTTCCAAAGTGAGCAAAGACCCACATCCTGCGGAGGAGTCATTCGCTTCTGTCCACATGGCTCAGGGTCCCCGTGCACGCCCATCAATTTTGTCCACAACCTGACACTTTTCCTAGATTGCAGAAACAACACATTATTCTAATTGTTTTCTGGTATCTATACCAGGAGTCAGCAAACTTTCTTCATCGGCCGGGTATTCGATATTTTAGGCTTAGTGGGCAAAGAGGCAAAATCAAGACTATTATGTAGGTACTTATATAACTATTTAAAAATGTAAAATTTTTAAAAAACCAGGCCTCTGACCAGTTAGCCTGTGGGCTGTAGTTTGCCAATCCCAATCTGTACAAAGAAGCCTGTGAATTATACATAATTTTTAAGTGCATCCTTTTATCAGTGTAGCCTGAAAAATTCACCTTGATTTTACATCCATTTCACTCACAGAAAAACACCAAGACTGACAGTGAACATAAAGAAGTGGTGACTCTACAATGATTTTTAGTTTGGTCCTATTATTTCATCATCTTTGCATTCCTTCATTGAACCTTGTATCTAGGACAAAATTTAAAAATCATATATACCATTTGGCTTTTTCAAAATGAAACCTAAAACAACAATTTACGTAGGACTGAAACCAGGTTAGGACCCATGAGTCCTCCTGGCTGGCTTGGTAACCCCGGGAAGCGGTCTGGGTGGTAGAGGGTGTGCCCTGGAGGGGGCACGGGGCAGCCCCTCGTCTCCATGGACGGAGCAGACTCCGGGCCTTTCCTCCAGGGCTCGTTGGCACTTGGGAAAGAGGCTGAGATTTGCTGAGAAAGGAGCAGCCCAACTATCTACAGGTGGATGCAGAAATTTCCTTTGAGGTTTAGTTTTCATGGTTGAGGACCTGATTTTTCTATCTAATGCACAGTGTTATAAACTTGGCTTTCATTTGCTATGCTAGTACTTTTATAACCATTTATTTTTTCCCCTACTGACATAAAGACAACCTCATATTTGCTTACTTCTTTATAAAGTATTTTTCTTCCAGTGTTGGAATCAGGGTTAGAATGGGACCACCTTCTTGTTTGCTTTCATCAACTTGGCTGTTGCTAAATGCAGAAACCTCTGACATAGCTCAGAAAAATAACAAATTGAATAAATAGTATCCTCTTTTCAGGGTGCAGCGAGGAACGGGGCAAGCAGTCCGTGTATGTTTATAAGGAGAGCCCCTACCCAGGGTTAAAGCTCTACCTGGGGTCTGATGGTGTCGGTCCTGCTGGGCCCCTCACGTCCACGCCCACATGGCGCTGGTGTCCTGGCCGGGTGGCAGCCCACCTTCGTGTGACACACATTCACCCTCACAGTAAGGATGGTAGGATTGGAATTTTAGAATTACCTAAAAGAGGCTTATTTAAATTCTCCAACTAAACTTAGTACTAATATGATTTTCAGCATTTCATTTCTTTATTCAAATAAGTTAATGGTCACCCCTACACAGACTACTCTTTTGTCTCCTGGCTGGCAGCGATTTCAGTGTACTGCCACCGCCTAGGGCAAGTCCACCTTTGCTTTCTGTGACAGCACTTTCAGGGATGTGTCTCCGCGTTTCGGCAGTCATCTGGATGTCAATCCAGCAAAAGCCCCCACTTCCCAGGCTGTGGACATTAAAGCCTTCGGGGAGGCTTGTCCTTCAGACGCAGAGCAAGGGGTGCTGGTCACGATTAAGATGCGGGGTCATCTCACAGACATGGGGGGGCTGGAGTTGTGGGAACCTGGCAGCAGAGTTAGATAGAAGTGGTTTTGAAGGCCTAGAACGGAGAATAAAACTAAGCAGCTGGTACAGGGAATAGGAGCTGGAAGGCTAGATTCTGGTTAAATCTAGTTAGCCAGGGGATTTTTTTTTGGTTGTTTTTTGTGGTTTTTTTTTTTTTTGCATATAAGGACTAATTTCAATCTTTCCTCCCAAAACTTGATAATTACTTATTGATGACTATTCAAAATTTGACATTTTAAAAAACGTTTTGAGCTTTTAAAAATAATACCTATAAATGCAAAGTACTATTGATAATAAAACCAAGTTGTTTATCCACGTACAAAAAAGGTCAGTAATGTTTTAAAAGCACAAAGTTGCATTTTAAATCACAATTGCATAGTTCTAAAATGCCTGGATAAGAGTTACATAAAATTTTTAAGAAAATTCAAGTTTGGTTGACAGTGGGGCCCCAAGGACATGTGTATAGCTCGATGAAGCCGAGTTCAGGATGGAAGCACTGTTTCCATGTGAATTATTGCGTCGTTACAATATCATGAGACCAAAATTGCTACAATTTAATACAAATCATTGGCATTTTTAAAACCATAATTCTGTTTTTGGCTAATATAACACTTCCATGAAGAATTCAAGTTAGAGAGATTTTACATATCCCACCCCCAACCAGCACCTGAAAGCCTTATAAAAGCTCTATTTGTATTTTTGTGTATAAAAGGTACTGCATATATACCTCTTAGCAAAATATGTGTTCCCTCTCCTCTCCCCACCCCAGAACCATGACCATTTTTGTACAAAAATCCTGTTGAAGAATCACATCAAGATGAGAAGCAGGAAGTTCAAAGGTAAACATTTGGTGAAGTGTGTAGAAAATTCCATGAGCCTCGTGTACCAGCCCCACAGAAGTCCTGGCTTCTGGTGAATCTGTCCCGGAGTCCCAGAGAAGCCACCATCCGTGTGTGTGGTGGCCCCTGGGCGTGGCTGCCCCTTGCCCGGAGAGCGCGCCCATGGTGAGGTGGCCGGTGGCGTCGTGGGTGACTGCACTCAGACAGGGAGGGGCCGCGTGAATGCCCACACCCTCCCTGCGGGCTGCTGCGCTGAGTCAGTTGGGATGAACGATGCTTTAGCATTTCGAGGACGGAAAAAATCTTCCCGGGGACAGAAACTTGTAGCCGTTTCCGGAAGGAAGTCTCAAAGGGCGAGTGGGAGCGGCAGCCGGGGGACTGGCGGGCAGCGGCAGGGTGCTCACGGGGGTGGTCTCGCTGCGCCAGTGACCGTTGGGAGGGGCCTTTGGCGGCGCTTCTCCACGGTGTTGCAAAGACAGCTCCTTAAGTTCAAGCTTGTCTGTGCCTTCCTCCTTTTTATTGTGCCGAGGTGACAGATTTAATAGGCTGAGGACATCTCTTTTGGAAGTCATCGTTCCAGGAGTCCCCCGGAATATTTTCATTGGTCCTGTGGGATGCTGGGGGGTACTCTGCCAGAACATCTTCAGGTTGTGGACAGCCTGCACCTTCTCGTCAATGGCTGCCATTTTCAGCTTGTCTATGTCGGGGGCATCAGCTGGACTAGAGCGGGCGGAGCCGGCCGAGGAATAGGACAGAGCCGGGGACGGTGCGCTACCAGCAGGAGATTGGTGGCCTGAGCTGGGGGACATGTTCCTTGGCGACTTGGAGATGTGGGCGCTGTAAGGGGAGCTGGGATACTTGAGTTTAAAGAGAGGCTGGTCAGTCAGGGAAGTCTGGGAGTCGGAGCCAGGGGACGGCCGGCCGCTGTGCTGGCTCGGGCTGTCTTTGATGGACGCCTCCGAGGTGGTGGGGCTGCTGTATCCTGAGCTCACCTTGGGCAGGGATGAGCTTCTGGCTGGGGGCTTTGGTTTCACAGTGACTGGTGATGACTGACTCTTCTGATGGGAGAGGGCAGGTCGGCTGAATGCGCTCGTTTCTGACGCTCTGAAGACCGTGGCACTGTTTGGCACGGAAATGCCGTCCTCGGGGTTACCACTCTTGCCAGTCTGGCCGCCGCCCCTCTGAAGACGCTCTACCGCGATGAGATGACTTTGTGTCTCCTCTAGAATCTTCTGGGCCAACTCTTGTGGATCAAGCTTTGGGTTGCTTTCTTCTTGGGATTTCACGGTACTATCTGTTTCTGTGCTAGACTGGTCTGATTCTCCCGTATCTGAACTTGCTAGTTTTCCAACTTTTTGGAAGGGTGAGTTTGGGCTGGGAATCAGAGTCATTTTAACCGGAGAATTTGGAGTGCTTACGCTCCCCTTGGAGCTTACGGAAACTTTCACACCTCCAGCTGTCCCTCCTCGAGACTGCTTGTGATCCGGTGAGAAGCATGCCTTTCTGTTTTCTTGGTAGGCCGACAAAGGCTCAGTGCTGATGATGGAAAACCCTTCATACTCTTCTTCATCTTTGCTGCCTGCAGGGCGGGTCTGGGGGGACAGCTGGCTCCGAGGCAGGGTGGATCGCTGTGGGTAAGCATTCTTGGACCGGTCGTAGTCCTGCCGTCCTCGGGCCCCCCCACCTTCAGACCCCCCCTCGGGCTTGGAGACAAAGCTCATAGAGGAGGCGATGGAGCTGAGACTGTACACGGAGATGGCGTCCGAGGCGATGCTGTCTGCACCGGTGGGAGAGAAGGGAGGGTGCTGGTAGCCCAAGGGCAGGGCGTTGGAGACAGACTGGGCCGAGGCCAGGGACTCCAGGGAGGACGAGCTGTCCAGGCTGAGGCGTTTGGGCAGCTCAGTAGAATCTAGGACAAAATGTATGTGCCCAGAAGGCAGTTAGAATTCTATACAGTTTTGAAATTTCTTTCAAAATCACTAAGCATATTTATATGCATAGAAGCTAGCAAAGAATTATACAAGTGCAACTCCTAAACAACTTGAATTCATCTTAGAACCTGAAACACCCCAGGAGACCTCACAGCCCTGCACGCTGCAGACCCCCACCACCGCGCCCATCTCGACTCTGCTCCCTATCTCATGGGACCCCCATCTGCCTCCTGCTCTGACCGGGGTCAGTGGGAAGTCTGTGATGTCCCCTGTCCTAGACCCACACACCGTCCCACCAGCTCCAGCCCCATTACTCTACATCCCAGCAGCCTCCTCAGGGTCATTGACACTCAGTCTGTGCACTCCTCTCTTAGCCCACTCCACTCAGGCTCTTGGCGCCCCCAGTTCTTGTAAGGAATGCCTACACTCCCAGTGATGCCCATGCTGCCACCTCGGTGTTCACTGCTCAGTTCTGCCCTCACCGACTACTCCTTCCCAGGCCCCTCGTCATCTGTGTGACCTGTGAATCCCGGGTGCCCACAGCACACAGTCCTCTTCCCCTCGGACCTGTATGCACAGTTATATCTCCACAGCGGCCTCTCCCTGAACTCCAGACTCATAGAAGCAGCTGCCTATGTAGGTGTCTAATGGATACTTCAAAACTGAACGTGTCCAAGGTCCTCCTGCCACTTTCAAGGTCTCAGCAAAAGGCAGCCTCTCTCTGGTAGGGTCCAAGTATCCCCTTAGCCCTCTCCTTCTGTCTGACATACATTCTTCATCAGATCCTGTTGTTCTGCCTTCCAACCATGGCTGCCGTCCGAGCCAGCGTTTAGTCTTCATGCTGCAGCCTGCCAGGCCCTTTGAGAAGGTCAGGCAGGCAGGTGTGCCCCCGGGGCCTGAAAACCTCCCAGTCCATGATCTGGGCTCCTCTCTGGTTGCGTCTGCTTCGCGCCCACCCTCCCACTTTCTGGTCCCTGGCCCTGCCTGTTTTCTTAATAGCACTTGGCAGCGCCTCGTCTATGCACTTCGTGTATTTTAATTGTAACTTCCATGAGAACGGGCAGTTTTGTCTGCTGCTCTTGAACAGTCCCTAACACATACACAAAAAATGTTTCTCCACTTTTCTTCCCACAATGTTTGTGCTGGCGTCTGCCCCCAGGGGGCGCAGGGAGAGCGGTGCCGGGAGGAGCACGTACCGAAAAGGGCGAGCAGGGACTGGAGCGCAAAGTGCATAGTTCTTCGATTGGCTTGTTTCCCGGTTTTCAGGATTACTTCTTCCTGACCAACTTCACAAAGATCAAAACCTAGAGGAACAAAATATATAAACATCTGCATCCCTAGGGATGATTCTACATCCTGAAACGATGAGAGCCGCGGGGCTCCTGGTACAGTGCCATATGGGAACCCCGCAGGTCCCTCAGCAAGTGGGGCTCCCTCACCCGTAACACCCGGTCATGGGGCTCCCCATTTGCTGCGTGCAGAACCTCACGGCCCGGCTCCCCTGTCCCTTCATAGAGCACCGGCTGCTTTCCTGCCCAGAACTACATTCTCGGGAGCTGAAGTTAGGCATTAGTAAGGCGTGTTAATATTTTTCTTCTCCATTCTTTTGCAGAACAGTCCATTAAGGAGATGGCCCAGGACGAAAACTGGCCACCCCTTTGGCATTGAGTCCCGTATTTAAAACCGACGCACGGGACGGCGGAAGCTTCTCAAGGGCGAGGGCAGTGTTTCCGTACATGCTCAGGGCCTGCGCGGAGCGCTGTGAGCTCTGCGACGGGCAGCATCGGCCACCGTGGCTGAACCGCCTCGCAGGGGCTCCCTCTGCCAGAGCCCAGGGGGCTGCTCACCGAGCCGACGGTTCTCCTGAGACCTGGAGCAGGCACAGCACGGGCGGGAGCCTCCTGAGCAGGAGGCTGGCTGGCGGGCTGTTGCCACCACACTTGGACTTATTAAGTAGAGACATTGCAGAGGCACCCAGTACTGCTTCCCGCGGAAGAACTCAGGAGGAAGCAGCCAAACAGACGCTGTGTCCACAGAAAGGCACCGCCAAGCAAGAATTTGGAGGCCGTAGAGCTCTCAGCCCTGAGACTGTTCCCTCAGCCACCTCTGCGGGTCACTGTCTCCGTGGAGACGGGGCAACCGCTTGGTGCCGAAGGCCCAGGGGCACCGGCCCTGTGATCTCACAACGTTCCGGTGACAGGGACCGTGCTTCACGGTGCCGCCGAGCTCAGCATGCTGTGCGTTTCATGCCTGAGCATATTTACCGAGGGAGAGATCCGTCTCTGTATTTTTATTCCCACTCGAGGATTCGGACATTGGTGTGACACTGTCATTCCTTAGGGAATTGGGTTCACTCAAGGAGCCACTCGGCATTCTGGTTGCTATGGGACATTTTCCTCTCTGAACTCAAAAATAAACAGTCCCTGGAAGCAGCAGGAAGGTCTCAGAGAACTCGGCATTAAAAACAAATTAATCATATAAATGTAATATTTTAGTTAGAAACCTCTAGTTTTACCAAAATGATTTGAATTGGTTGCTCCAAGCAAACTGAGTCCTGTGAATACCCACCGCCCTGTGATGGGTTGTGATGGCGCATGATTAACGTGGAGGACATCTCTCTGAGCCTTGGAGCCCTCAGAGTGAGGGAGCCACTTGAGGTTACAAGTGTGTGCACACCGACTCACCCCTTGAGTATCAGTGAGATTTGGAAAGTACAGAGAAGTAGAGGAACAGCAATGAAAATCATCCACAATCCCAGCACCGGAGATCCAGGGGCATCAAAAACGTCTAGTTCATGTGATGGAGGGCTAGCTCCGTCACACTCACACTCACACTCACGCCCACGCCCACACCCACGCCCACGCCCACGCCCATACTCACACCCACACTCACGCCCACGCCCACGCCCACGCCCACGGGAAGCTTAGGCCCTGCGTGAGGACGAGCTTTTCCTTTATGAAGGAAGGTCTTGGCTTCATCTTCTTACCTCACCTGTGCCCTGTGTCACTGTCCCAAGCCCAGCCTTACAACCTGTGACAGAAGTGAGCAGACATCCGTCCCAGGTGTGGACCTGGCCCTTCTCACTCTTTCTCCATTTGCTCCTGACTACATTTATTTAGATAAAAATTTACTATGTTTACACCAAGGCTGTATTAAAGTCCATGGGAAACAAGCAAATAATACGAAACATAAAGGACAGCAAAGTGTCCAATCACGGGACTTGGGGCCCCTGTGTGTATGTGTGGGGGTGTTGTGGGTTTCCCTTTTTACCTTTAAAATGGAGCCAGCCCTAAGATGAGGTGAGCTGGGAAAGGTCATCTGCAAAGTGGGTTAGAAAAGATGGCCCAATACTGAATATCCGGGCCTTACAAAAATAAAAATCCTCTTTTTAAGGACTTGCTGCCCTGCCATGTCTGAGAGCTGGTCCTCATAATAGTGAATTCAGGCTGTGGCACCCCCCAGACTCCCTGCTCCCTCAGGTTAAAAACCAAAGGCCATCCCCTGGCCTGGTGACCCACCATCCCCTGTGCCACCTTGTCGACCTCAAACTTGGCCTCTTTCTGCCTGGCTCTTTCACCTGCAAACACCCGCAGGCTCTCTGGGCCTGCCCCTCACCCCTCCAGCCAGCCTGTCACTAGGACCCTGATGCCTTTTCTGCCACAGCGCACCCTCACCTCTGAGGTGCGTCCCTTAGGTTAGGTATTCGCTGTCTGTTTGCCTTCCCCACGAGAACAAACCCTAAGGGGACAGGGCTTCTTGTGTTTTGCTCACTGCTGCGTCTCCAGTGCCTAGGACACTGCCTGGCACATAACAGGTGTCTGAAAAAGAGCTACGTGTGCATGGCACACAGGCTCTTACGTGGAGCAGAAGAGCAGCTTACAGTCTCCTGTGGTTTACCAACAGATGCACCTGTTCTAAGTGTTAATAGCAGTTACTTCAAGAGCTGCTTCGCTGTGTAAGTGTTGAAAAAGGAAAAGAGTCCCGAATTGGACACAGACTCTGATATATGCAGTTCTAGGTCCCCACAGTCAAATCAAAGGTGGTTTCAATTGTATTTTTTTTCTGCCAGTTTCCAGCAGCCAGTGAAAGAGAACATTGAAACCATTATTTTATGACTATGTTCTTTAGCTTTTAATCATAGGCTGACTCCCACCAATACTGGAATCTATCAGTTTCATAGTAAGATGACTACAGATGAGAGAGATGAAACAGTAACGGAGGGGCAATGGGACACAGCCCGGGGGCCATTTGGGAATTGTATTAACACACCAGAATCTTTCACTGTCGAGTAATAAAACATCTAAGAAAACCCAAAAACCCCGAAGAGTCTACCAACTTTACCCAACAGAAAGTAGGAGAAAAATAGATTTTTTAAAAATGGAACTAAATAAACCAATTAAGTCAAGAATGCTCTGTCCTACCTAGAGCTGCCAGGAATTCATGACAGCCCGGGAGCCGCCACAGCTGGACGCTGATGGAGACCTGGATGGGCGCCGATGCGAAGTCCTGCTCCTTCTCGCAGGCCTGCAGCTGGACCAGGACCTGGTGGAGCTGAGAAGGGGGACAGCGTGAGCCCTCACTCCTTCCGGCTTCCTTTCCCTCCGGCCCGCCTAGGATTTGTCCCCAAGCTTTTCTTGGGTCACCTGTCACTGTCCTCACTGATGACCTTGCATGTGGAACATCTGACATTCTCTTTGCTGATGTCCTCGCCTAGTGTCCTCTCTGTGGGAAGCTCAAGGTTGCGGGCCAGCCCACAGGCAGGGTTTCTGCTCCGAGACCTCCTCGCACACACTCGCTGCGGGGCTACTGCGCACAGGAGAGGGCTCGGGGACTAGATGAGGGGTGGGTTATGGACCTGGTCGTCTCCCTCTATTTAATTAAAATCATCATTATGACCTCGCGGTACAGGGTGACGAGGAATCCAAGGTTACATCCTAGAGCCTCAGCACTGGAAGAACCCGCTCAAGTGCCTGTGGTGTTTGAGATTTCCTGAGTCTGTGAACACTACCCAGGGGCCTTGTGGGCTCACAGTGTCGCTTCTGCCCCTGCTGTTCTGCTGGAACTTAAAAGGTCAAATCGAGAACACAAGAAGGGTGGAGCAGGAAAAGGGGAGCCAGAGCAGAGGAGGGGGCAGGCTGCCGGAGCCAGTGGCACCGGTCACCCAGCCGGAGCGTGTGTTGGCGTGTGCGTGCGGCTCCGAGACACCACAGCACATGCGCACCGAGCTGAGTGCCGAGGGGAGCTTGGGGTGGGTGGGTTGAGGGGCTCACCTGACGACAGTTGCTACTTAAGGTAGTACTCACCATTCCAACCATATTTTTAACAGCCTTCGGCCAGCAGATTATAAGGAAAAGAGAGAGAAAGAGAGAGAAAGAAGAGAGTTTAGACTCAAGCACAGGTTGTTATGCAACACGAGCTGATCACTGCTTTAGGAAGCGCCACACCAGGCCCGCGGCTCTGACTGGGAGGGGGAGAGGAGCGAGAGTCAGCAGGGACGCGCAGGAAAATGAACAGCCACACGTGCTCGGGGTCAAGGGGCTTAGGGTCAGGGTCAGGGTCCGCCAGGCCCTGCCCTTCTTCACCAGGAGCAGAGCAGGGCAGGCCAGACTCAGGTGGGGCAGGGGCACCGTGGGCATGCACAGGCCACTCTGTAAACCAAGGTCCATGGTTCGAGAGCAACTCAGCAAACGCCCACCAGCCACCAGCCACCAGCCACGGGAGGCAGCCCAGGCCAGAGGATAGCAAGTCCCTGAGCTGCCACCAAAAGCAAGAAATTAAGCAACTGGCTTTGTGGGTTCTCGGTCTTGCCTAGCAAATGTAATTCTAGCTTTCTCTTTTTGGAGAGCACAGCCTTCTAGTTCTCTGAATTCAGGGTGTTTTAATATGCAACGTTCCAGAAGTGCCACCCCACTCCATTCAAAAGCAGATGTGACACCCTTATTATAAAATGAGTAGGAACTCAACGAAGGGTCCAGGCTGAGCTATGCTCCAAATCCGGGCTGCAACCAACCCCGGGGACATGGCGGCTCCAGGCACCATTCAGATTTTCAGAGGTGAATCCTAGATGGAGGAGCTTGAGTTCCATATAGAAATATTTCTGCTTAAAATGATATCTGCTGACAAATATATAATAATGTGTATTATTTTTTTGAAATTAGTACACTCCAAGATGACCAGAGAAAAGTGCTGTGCTCTTCAGGGGTTGCCCCCACTTCCCACACGTGGCTGTCCCCGGGGCTTGCTCCAGGGCCTCACTGGCCGGCAGGGAGACAGGAGCTCTGGGACCAGGCGGGAGGCGCCTACATGGTGCTGAGATTTGGAATCCTCCAAACACCTCAGTGAGATCTACATTTTCTTACAGCATTTTTAAAATCCTACCAAGCGGCATCCTGACATAGAGCTGTTTGTGTTCACTGCTGTACCTCAGCGGCTGTTTTGTTTCAGGTGGTGGGGTTCATATTTTGACCTGAGAAAAAGTATTGGAACACCTGTAGCCCTACTCCTGGCTTAGGGAAGGTGGCTGTAACACTTGTCAATCAGCAGGAAAAACTGGTGGGTGGGGATGACGAGGTACAGGAGGCCACTGAAGCAAGAGTTCAGGAAATGCCTTAAGACTACAGGTGGGAGGGGCCCCGCAAACGTCCCCTGAAGGCCCTAAAGCTCTTGGGACTCAGCGCCCCTCATGTCTAGCACGTGCTGGGGAGGGCTGTTCTCTAACACCCAGCTTTTGCCTTTTCCTTCTAATCACAAAGGCTGAAAAAAGCCATGAGGCTGCATTACTTGCACGTTCCTAGGGCCAGATCACTTTCTTTCCAAATTGGCAGAGCCCTGAGACCTGGGCTCAGCCGTCCTGGCTCAACTCACCCGGCTGATGAGCTGCTCGCCCGTCTCCGAGGCGGTGATGAGCTTGCAGAGGGCTTGAAGGGCAGGGTTGGGCAGACCTGAACCGGGAAGAAAGAGATGGCTGTTAGCCAGAGGGGCTTGTGCACCCACAGTCCTGCTGTCTCCCCAGGGGAAAGAGTCCAAAACGCTCAGCACTGGTGGCATTTCAGAAGCTCAGGACAGCCAGAGGTGTGCGTCCCGGTCCGACTTAGAAAAGGAGGGAACGGTCTCAGAAAGACAGGTGGAGGCAGGGCAGGGGCCAGACCTGACTCAGCTGTTGTCTCCAGGTGCACGGTCACATGCCCAGGACCCCGTCTCAGTCACTCAGACAGCATCATGCCTCTGAGTGAAACCCAAAGGGCAGCCCTGGGCACCTGTACCCCACTTCACCCTGGGGTTGGCCGCATGGCTCTGTCTGAGCCGAAGCTGCCAATGAAATGGTAAGAGCAGCTGCTGTTGGCCTCCCTCCCGTTGCCGCCTGTCACAGCAGGAAGCGGCAGAGCCAGGGCGGCGCTCTCCCGGGTAGAGGACGCCTTGCCATCACAGATGGAAAGGTTAGGGCAAGAGCACCCATTTCCTCCAAACCAGGAGAGGCTGCGGCTGGGACTGCCATTTCTCAGGAAACTCATTCCAGCTATGAGATCGGCATCCTCATGAGTGCAGGGGCCACAGCTACCATCCCTCTGTCCCTGCTGTCGGCCAGCCCCTCGGGGGCCCGGCTCTGCCTGAGGCTCACCTAGCAGGGACTGGATGGTGCTGCTGCACTGCTGGAGCCGGTCGCCCGGGTCGGAGGTTGGGAAGAAGACGGCTGCTGGCAGGCCGCTGGCCGGGGGGTCCAGCCGGAAGCCCACGGCGGTGAGGAGGGCCTGCCACCCGGGGATGCCACCCACTTTGTTCTCCACGCTCTGCTGGGACGTGTACATGGCATTGCGCTGCCCGTTCTGAATGCGCTGCAGGGACTTCTCCACCTGGAAGGGCAAAGGGGAGTGAGGCACTGCTCTGCGCAGGGGCCAGCCTCGTCTCTCTCCAAGTGGCTTTCGAGGAACACAAAGCCCCATGTGTGAAGCCAGTGCTGACGGCTGCCAGTCAGGTCCTGGGCACCAGGGCCCGAGGACCATGACACTGCAGCAAAGGCCTGGCTTCTTGCAGGGAGGGTGCAAAGGGAGAAGATGTCACCGTCAGAGCCAGCAAAGGCTGGTGTGACTTTGAAGAGTTCTGTCCCTCTCTACCCCGCCTCCTCCCGCTCCACGATGTCCTCCACAGACACTAAAGTGATTGGTCTGAAAACCTATCTCAGGGCAGGGGCCCGCCCCGAACCATGTAATGGTTCCCCGTCCCTAGGATAAACCCTGAGGCCTTCAGACCCCTGTTCACCGCCCCACATCCCTCGCCCACCACGCAGTGCCTGGCATGGGCCTCTGCTGGCAATGCCCTTTCCTGTACCTCTGACTCATCCTTAACCCTGCAGCACAGCCTCCAGAACCTGTATGTCCCCCTCCATGGTCAAGTGCCCCTCCTGCCTTCCGGGCCTAAACCAGTGCCTGGCACACATAGGCTGAATTCATCCGGGTAACTACTGCGTTGACTCTCCCCTCCCTGGGAGCACTCAGCACTTGCAACAGCCTCGGGCCTTCTCCTGGCAGTGTCTTTCTCTCGGGAACCTCAGTCCATCTGGAGATACTGCTTGCCCTGAGGCACATGTGCCATCACTGGAGTGGCCCAAGAGTCGTTCCGAGATGTCATCTGAGACAGTAAAATCCTGATGCTGGGGGCTGACATCACAGGCAGGAAGAAATGAGTGTTCCCAGGCAGGACAGGCAACCAGCTGCTTTCCATCGGGCTAGAAGGGCCTTGGAGACACTGCGCACAGGGGCAAGGGGCACCCAGGGTAGTTAGGAGGGGGTAAGGGCTGGTGAACGTGACCCATGGCCCCTGTAGTCACCCCAGAAGAGGAAGCCCGGAAAGAAGAGAAAACCCTTACATGTGCCTGAGGGCCTCAAGGCCCAGTGGGGAACAGCTGGGAGCCTGGCACCTGCCGCACAGCCTGGCCTGGGAGACGCAAGCCGAACAGGTAGAAAGGGCGTTCAGTTTTCTAAGAAAAGCGGTCTGAGGCTGCTACAAGGAAGGGTGACGACACTGGGGGTGACAGGAACTTGAGAGGGGCCCTCGTGCTGAGCAACACGTGCTCGGTGGGGTTTCCAGGCCCAGGTTAAAGTCACTTGAGACAGTCCCCCCAGGTCCTCAAAGCACGTAAGGCCATCCACCCTGTGGCAGGCAGCTGGGCTACCTCACGTCTGGCCTGAGAGCGGCCGGAGGTTTTCAGCTTCCAGCATTCTCATGTGTTCACACACTGACTTCTGTCAGGCCTGAGAAAAACTCCTCAGGCTGACCCTAAGCTTAAGAAACACACGTGGCTGCTCCGTCACCAGGCGTGTGCAGAGAGCTGCCACCCCCAGGCCCATGGGGCAATAAGTCTGCCCGGCCAAGGGGGTGTGCCCACCTGGAACCCCGCCCCCCA
>NW_017731425.1:3722502-3745275 GCF_001890085.2 Hipposideros armiger | reverse complement strand
CCGCCGCCCCCCCCCTGATCCCACCACCTGCATCGGGTTTGGAACAGCTTAGATGTGGTGTGGGCTGTCCACCCATGCTGCGTGGACCCCTGGGCTGGGACCGGGCTGGTCTTTCTAGCACAGAACTCCAAGGAGGCTAAGAATTCTAAGTTATATGAAACTGCCTTCAGGTTGTCAAGGTGAAAGGTGGAACAAGTTTTATGTCACTGTTTCTTGGCTTGATTTAGAACTTTTAAATGTGTAGACAACGGCATGGGGCCTTTGTTTGCACTCTCTCCCAGGCCCTGCAAAGGTCTGAGCTGGCCAAGGTCAGGGTCAGGCTTGGACTCTTCTTCCAACTGAGTTTAGAGGAAGGCCAGTGTCAAGTGATTATAAAATACCATCTCTCAGCTCCTGGAACCCTACTGTGTGCCAGCCACTCGCCTATTCTCCAATCCTCATGATAACCTTGAAAAGTTAAGGTTTTATCCCCCCTTCCAGATAAGGAAATTGAGGCTCAGAGAGCCAAGGTCACTTGCCCAAAGCCGCATGGCCCAGAAATGGCTGTGGTGTGGGCCCTGTTCCAGTCAGTCCTCGGCTGCCTGCTCCCCCAGGGTCTCGGCAAGGATGGCTGCAGCCATCTGCGTGACACCACACATCAAGCCCGCTGCTTGGACCGACTGGGTTGGCCCACAGACGTCTGGGGACAACGTGCCCTCCACCTGCTCGTGTCCTCTGGTGCCATGGAAGCCCTTCAGCCGCCCCCTTCTTGGGGGAGCTCCCCGGGCCCCTTACCAGGTGCAGCAGCACGCGCAGGGCGTCCCGGGCACGCTCCGGGTGCTGGAGGATCTCCGTGAGGGCCTGGCCGATGAGTGAGGACGGGCTGTTGAGCTTCACATCACTGCCAATAAGCATGAACCCTGCGGAGAACACAAAGGGGCACCTCAGAGCCCGCCCCCCCAGTCTCCACGGCTCACCTCTGCCTCATAGTTATCCCACCAGAAAGAGAGGAACCTGCCAGGACAGCTCTCTAGGGGCTGGGCTGTGGGATGTCTACTTCACTGGGGGGCAGTCTGGGGCCTTTCTGTCCCCTCCCTTTAAGAATCAATACCGTTCCATTGCTCAGCGGGTGGAGTGCTGCTTTGCAGTGAGAGCTGCTCAGGAAAGTGCCTCTGCTTCCGGCTGCCCCGTGAGTGAAGGCGGAAAAAGGCTGTGCCAAGGCTGTCCTGGGCCCCCAGGGCCCTGCCCTGGCTTGACTGCCATCCTGAGGAATGACCTGCTTTGTCTTCTCTGAAACTCATCTGGGTCTGTCTGTACACACCTGGGGACAGAGGGGCAGGTGTGCCCGCCGCAGGGGACGGAGGGTCTGGGAGTGTGCTCTGTGACAGCTGGTCACAGGAGGGGGGTGAGGAACTGTCCCTCTGAGCTCCATGTGATGACCTGCGTCCTCCTTGGGGCCACTGGACAAGAGGGCAGGAGGAGGTACTCCCTCCAACTGTAAGAACAAGCAAACAGCCAGATGGGGGAGGCCCACATGTCCGCCTGGGTCCTGTCCCTCTTGCCTCAGCGCTGCTTCTCTAAGCAGGGCCTGGGGGAGGCACAGACAGAGCAGTCTCCTCAAGCCCCCAAGCAGCTTTAGGACCAACCTGCCCCCAAACAGTTAAGGGAAAGGGTTTTCTAAAAAATGAATGAGCCAACGCTGTTTTGAAGGGTAACAGGGCAGCATCATTAAATATCATTTTCCCCAGAACAAAGTTGTGACTTTAAAGTGTCACTAAAACTAAACAAGGACAAAAATACCACATCCCTAAGTACCGTGGGAAGACATGGAGGGGGTCCTGCATAGAGCGGCAGGGGGTCTGTCAGGAATAAATGGCCAGGCCCAGGCACCGGTTCCCCCGAACCCTGCAGTATGTCCGTGGGGCTGCAGGCCAAAGCCCCTTCTGATTGCCGGAGCGTGTATAAAACTGACACTGGCTGCTGAGAACAGTCATGGAAACCGCCAGCATTGCCTCTGATTTCTGCATCTCCTGGCAGCAGAGGCAGTTTAGCAGCGTAGTCAGGCCCAAACCCTCAGGGCCTGCCGCTCGCCCTCCACTTGCAGAGCGGGGCGGCCCTGAGGTGAGGGCCTCCAAAGAGTAAGCCCGCGGGACCAACTGAATGCTTCTCTTCTACCACGTGAAAAAACAGGATAGATTCTACTTTGTTTTTTTGAATACAAAAATACAACAGCTGTGTTGTGTTTGTGAAGTAAACCAATGTTTCCGTAGCTCAACAACATGGCCGGCCCCCAGGGCTCCTCGCTAGCTAGCTGGCCACGTGGGCCATGGCTCCACTCAGGGCTTATCCAGCTCTGGAAAATGATACCAGCAATGTCAGCACATGTCAACTGGACTGATTCTGAGAGGAAGAGTAAGGTGAAAGCCATTGTGTTCCCAACTTTTAAATATATTCATGGATGGTCCATTTTTTTGCCATTGAAACAATAAAATGTAAATGTTTGAAATAGTATTTTTGGTGTTCCTCTGTTTCTTATGGCTTAAGACACTGCTTTCTGAGTCGGTACCATCGTTACCGCATCGGTGGAGCCCCCTGGGAGGTGTGGAAGCCAATTCCGAGACCATCACAGACTGAAGGTCACGAGGTGTGTCAGCAAAACCACTCCAGTGGGTGAAGAGAATGGCCCAGGGTTGGGTTTGGAGTCTGTGGGTCACAGCCTGTCAGGGAGGGTCTCCTACACGGCAGGGTCCACAGGGACCCCAGGGGACGCAGGACATCACCTGGAGCTGAGAGGCAGAGGTCCTCACCCCGTTCTGTGACCAGGTGTCACAGGAACATTCTCCCTCCACACCCAGACCCCTGGCCCCTGCGGCAGGCCCACTCAGAGCATGCGCTGTTGGCTTCCAGAATGTAGCTTCTCACACATCACAAGACACTCAATCCACTCTTCACAGATCATCTCGAATGTGGACAGGGAGGTATCATCAGCCCTACCACCATCAATCTCCGCATTGTTACTGCTGAGGACACTGAGCTTCAGAAAGGGTAAGTAACTTGCCTCAGGTCACACAGCCTGGACACAGCTAGATCAAACCTGAGTCTTCCAGATGCCAAATCTAGGGGCCTTCTACCACACCGCTTTCTTCCACAGTCCTGGGGCTTACACCAGGGTGCCATAAAACGGGTCATCCAGTAAACACTAACCTCAGGAGGGGTTTTCCATTCACTCCAATGGCAAGCTGTTCTGCTACTGCTCCCCGGTCCAAAGACTATTTTAATACCGGGGCAGTAAAGGACTGATCGGGCAGGGGGCCGAGGTCTCAGCAAACGAGGCTGTCTACTTGAACCTTCCCATGCTGCCTTTTCCAGTGCCCCGCTCTGCTCTGCCCTCCCCACCCCGACCCCTGGAGGTGACCGCTGGTAGCCCACACTCCTACCTGCCCAGTTGGAGGGGTGTGAGAAGGCCTTGCTACTCTGCACCACCTTCATGGCCTCCCCCAGTGCAGCACTGGCCTTCAGGCCGTTCAGCAGGGATGAGTAGAAAGCATGGAGGAACATCTTGGAAGCAGCCACGGGCACAGGCCACAGAGACACGAGGACACACTGTGCACCAGCAGCCAGGAAGGCCCGTGTCAGCGCAATCACCCCGTCGGCTGTGACCTTGCTGTTGGACTCCTGAGAGGAGCCGAGGACCACCAGCTTCACGGGAAGCCGCAGGTCCAGGACGTCGGCGGCCGTGAGCAGCAGCTCCTGCAGGGGCGGGCAGTCCGAGATGCTCTCCCCATCACTGGCGTCGTCCTGCACCCGCAGGGACTCGGGGATGGTGTAGGGGTGGCCGAAGGAGCTCTTGCTGCTGGCAGGATTGCCGTCCACACTAGGTGTGAGGACCAAGGCCGACAGTTTCCAAGAGATGTGGGTGGCAAAGTGGACGCACTCGGCCTGGGTCAGGGCACTCATGACCCGCTCTTTGGTGGCCACACTGCCCACCAGGGGCTGGCAGCCCAGCAGCTCCGACACCATGTAGGCTTCCTCCTCAGCTGATGGCATCGGCCCCCACAGCCACCTGTCCATTACCGCTGACGGGAGCTTGGGGTTGCCGATGACAGCCGCCATGGACGTGGAGCTGGAGTAGGTGGGCGGGGTCTTCCTCAGGTGAGACTAGGAGGGAGGAACGATAGGGACACCACCATCAGCCTGGCCAAGGTGCCCGGCAGTGGTCGGCTGAGCCACGGGCTTCTGCGGAGCACAGAGGCCGGTGCTCTCCCGTCAGGGCTGGGTCTGCCTTGGCTTCACCTCTTCTCCCAATCACCTTGTTCACTCTAATTTTCAACACCATTTTGACACAGGTGCATATCTTACAGAGAATCACACCTGCTATGATAAGCTATTGACAATACTCAGAGCGGGATGGTACAATAGGAAGGCCCCTCCCCATTTGTGAAGCCCCAGGAGAGCTGGGGGAGGAGGCACTGACGGGACACAATGTGTGGGAGGTGAGGGTCTGCAGCGTCCGTCTGCCCAACATCTCTCACCCCCCGGTGTGCCCCTAAGTAAGGGGAAACCCACTCCTGATGAGTCAGGGCTTAGAGGGGTGCTCTGTTTAAAATGAAGAAAAACCAAGGCACCCTCAGGGGAGACAGGACCAAATTAAATCCTTTAGAGGCATGGCCTACTGAAAAGATTATAATTCCCTTCTGCTTTACGTGCTGCAAAATAAAAACATCACTGAGTATAAAATCAGCATAAAGAAGTCTAACAAGGGCCAGCCGAGTGGCGCGATGGTTAAGAGCTGGCTTGGGATGCCAGAGGGCCCCGGTTCAGATCCCACATATGAGGGCCAGTGACACTGCCCTCTACAGCTAAGATGGTGAACAACAGCTCAACCTGGAGCTGGGCTGCCAGCAACGGCATAGGCGGCAGTGGGGCTGGCCGGGAGCGGGCGTGAGCTGCCGTCCAATGGCCAGCGAGCGACTGCCTTACCCGGGAAGAGCACAATGAGAATACCAACATGGGCCAGTGAAGCAACGTCCTCCACAACTAGACTGAAGAACAAAAGGACAGCAACTTGTCTGTTCCCCTTCCCTTGATTCCAAGCGCTGTTCCCCTCCCCCAATTCCCCAATCAAATCTTAAAAAAAAAAAAAAGTCTAACCAATTTCTGATTTCCCCCATGATGCCTTTTGGGAAACATCAAGTATTAAATTCTTTCAAAAGAGCTTTTTGGTGCCTCCTCTTGGTGATGACTTAAAGTCTGGGTAGGCGAAGTGGCTGGTGGTGCCCACGGGCGAACGGGACTCTTCCATCCCTGGGGAAAGTTGGCAAACAGCCAGCTCAGTATTGTCACCGACACGAAGCTCTCCTAGCACAGCGGTCTCTGATCCCCAGGGTGCTGCTGGCCCCTGTGCGGGACAGTGTCCAACCAGGCCACCTGGGATTCAGTCAACCAAGGACATGAGAAAAACTCAGAGAAAATCATTTCTTTCACTTTGAACTGACTCTGTCCCATGACAAAGGTACAATTCAGCAACAAAAATAACCAAAACTAAGATCCCAAAATCCCAAGAGGCAGAAAATGACCTTCTTTAAGCCATGCCAATGACCAAGGGTCACTGGAGGCCAAGACAGGTTCTGCTGGGGCCACTGGTGCCCAGGACCTGGGGTCTGGATTCATAAACCGGACGGCACTTTCTCCTATTGGGAGGAGGCCCATCTGACGGAGTCCCGCCTGGCGGTCTGCAGGGCTCTGACAGCAACCGGCAGCTGGAGGACACTTTCCAGTCTGAAGCTGGAGCAGTTGGGGCAGGTGCGGATGCTGCACGTGCCAGGGTCAGGAAGGGCCAGACGAAGCCAGGCTTTCGGATCTCTGAGCAAGTTTGGAGGAGGGGAAGAGGATTCAGGCTTGGCTCGAAAGGCTCTCTAACCCCGTGGGCAGGGCCAAGGGTGGCTGTGGGGTGAGAACCGTGGCTGCACGGCCCACCGCTGCCCTCTTGATTTTTCCAGATGTTTCTTCCCGTCCTGATTTTGCTGAATGAGACCCAAGTCCCTGCCTGTCCCTTAAAAGCCGCCTCATTTGTTTTCAGTTGTTTTGTTGGCCTGCGGGATTGATTCTTTTCCACTTGACGCTAATCTTATTTGTCTGCTGTCCCTGCCTGTGGCCCCTCCACCGGGCAGCCTGGGCTCCCAGTCAGCAGTCAGCTAGAGGGTGGGGTGAGCGTGGCGCTGGCTGGGCCTCGCAGTGGGCAACCAGCTTCCTCAGATACTTGGCCTGGCCTCAAGCCTGACTTAGTGCCTTCTAGGTCACAACCCTGATGTCGCAGCTAAGAGAGAAATGACCCAAGTGGTGGCTCCCTGAGCTAGCAAAGGGCTGTCAGGGGTCAGGAGGGCTGTGCCTCTGCCTAAGGACATACCTAGAGTCATCCTACCCAGCTGCAAGCCACACAATTAACAGTTTGAAGAGATCACACCCGATGGCTTCAGAGCCCGTCTGGCTCGAGGCCGTGCCTGGAGGACCGGAGAACACGGCACCCACAGGCCTCCCTCTCGCGAGCCTTACCTTGGACTGCAGGCCGAGGGCACGGATGGAAGGGACTGCGATGAGGGTGAAGCGCTCGTACAGATACTCGTTGGAGGAGCTTCCCTTCAGGAGGGCGAAAGGGATGAGGTAGAGCTCCCCCTCCAGAACCAGGACTAGCTGCCGGTGCCGGCCCACGGGGCCGCTGGAGTGCATCAGGCCCTGCAGAGCAAGCATGGGGCTTAACGCAGCGCCCGGCAGGGCGGGCTCGTGCACGCCAGGCCAACCCCGAGCCGTGGGGAACTGAATACGCCTGGAAGGACCAGGCACATCCATCCGAAGGGTCCCAGACGGAGCCTGGGCGATGGGTTGGGTGCTGCCCACCGAAGTGTCACCAAGTGGGGGCTTCCCCTGGCCTCACAGGCCTGAGGACGTTAGAGGACTGTCTCCTTAGGTCTGCGGGACAGGGTGGGAGACGGGGTTCAGGGGTCATGGAGGGGATGTCCCACAAAGACAAGGACTGGCCCCGGTAGATCCAGATGTTTCCAAAGGAAGCAGGGAATGAACACAAACGGCAGTTATCCCAGAAAGAGCAGTGTAAGTCATGGTGTACCCTAAAGGACAAAGGGCGGGGGTGCGGCATGGGCACAGGGACCCCAAGAGCAGTGTAGGAATGACTGCACTCAAACAGGCAGCAAGAACTCAACCAGAGTGGGACGTGTCCGTTTCAGTGGACAAGAGGCCAGGAAACCAGGGTGCGGACGGAAGGTTTGGGAACTAGAATGACATCCCCTGCAGGAGAGGGACCTTGTGTGACCTCTGGGCCTCTGTGCTCCCCTGAGGGCTGGACGGCCCCTTGTTCCGGGCTCTGCCGTGCTATCCCCACTCACTGTCCTGGGGCTGTCAGGGGAAGGGATGCTGATGTGAACCCCATCATTCCTGAAGGTTCAGCATGAGGATGTGAGGGAGGGGTGCATGCAGACCCACACAGACAGACAGAACATTCTTGTTCTCTACAGACCCATTTCTTTCCAAAAGAATTGCTGATGGAGACCAAGGCCGTGTGAATCTTAATAAAATAAGAAGGAAACTTGGGAACGCTGGGCTGGACAGGCTCAGTGTGAATAAAGAGATGACACAGAAGCCGCTGCTCGAGCTCAGACAGGTGCCCCCAGAGCGGGCTGGGAGCACGGTCCAGGGCCGACTGACCACTGAAAACACCGCACCGGGCACGGGCCCAGCCCTGAGCCTAAGGGGTGGCCCTGGCTCTGTGGAGTCACAGCCAGGCTCCCCACACGCTCGCCTCTGGCTGCCTCCATGTTCCACAGGAGCGAACGTGCGTGCTAACGCGGCTGACACACTGCTGTGGGCGCTCAGCTGAGGGTGGCAGAAGGCACTCAGCTAACCCGAAGTGACATGGGCCTGGCAGGACATTCAGTTTGTACAAACCCCCTGTGGCTTTGTTCTTTCTATTTTATTATTTTTTTTAACTTCTAGATGCATCTAAAGAACAGAATAAAAATTATCAGACCAATTTTCTTCTTGCTTGCTTTAAGAGCCATATTTTCCAAGAGCTAAAACAATCACTGCAGGTAGAACCCAGGAAGGAAGAAGTGGGGTGTGTCACAGTGCCCCCAATCCTGTCCGTGATTTGTTTCTGGGTTGGCACAGGGAAGTGGGGAGAGATGGGGGCCCCCAGCCCTGCTCCACACCATCTGTCAGCCCCTGGGACTGGTGTCCCCACCATGGGCCCTACTGAACTCTCTGCCTGGCTGGGCAGGTGGAGTTGGCTCTGGGAGGCCACTCTGGCGGGCAGTGCCACCCACTACTGCAGTGTCCCTAGTGGACCTGGAAGTGGGGTTGGAGCGGATGGGCTGATGCTGCCCTGACCTTGGTGAATGGGTCAGCAACTGTGACAGTGACAACTGCTCACTGCAGTAAGAGCCTTACTGCCCTGCTGTGGCAATGCGGGGGGCACAGGCCACCTGCCATGTGCAACACCAGACCCACCTTGGCTGACAGAACATGCAGGATCACCAGGGGTCGTTGGACGAGATGCCAGCCCCACTCCTGCAGGTCCGCCCTGGACTCCTGCTACCGGGGTCTAAACCCCAGTAAGTGTGTCAGGTGTCATCCCACAGGCCTCTGACTTCACTGAGACACACACACTCTCAGACAAGTCCCTAGGCATGACAGCACCTGCACATGTGTCTCAAAGGCGAATGAATCAAGGTGTGTTGGGTAAAGTGAGGTGACCACAGGGGATGGCTGTGCAGGGTAATTCAGACACGGAGACAGCATGCCCAAGAAGGGGACAAGGAGACCTGCCAGGACTTGGTGAAGACTGAGCTAACGGTGACAAAAGGGAGAAGTCTGTGAAATTCTAGCCTAGGAGAGTGGGACACTTTTCTCTGAACTGTGTCCCAATTCATAGATCTGGGTCCTCCCAGGACAGTGCCTGGTGCTGGTACTCAGCAGGCACAAGCGTGCAGCCTTGGGCAAGGGCCCTGAAGGAGAGCCCTGTGCGGGCAGCGTGGCAGGAGGCAGGAGGTGGCAGCGTCGGCTTGTGGGCAGACAGGTTGCACAGCAGAATGACAGCTCCAGTTAAAAGGTGGCGGGAAAGCTGATTGAACGTGCTGGGAAAAGATGCCCGAGAAGCTGTCTCTGAATTCTGCCTCCAGGATATCCGAGCACTGCCCTTGTACAGAAAGATTAGCTATAATCCAAAGTGAACTTAAAAATTGGAAATAAAGTGATGTCTCTTTCCAAATCCATATCATCTGTTAGATGGAAAAGGAGAAACGATTCAAGGAAATGCTGCTCTGCGCCTCCGAATGTCAGTCTGGAAGGGTATTTGCGGGCTTTGTAAGTCCTGGGTTTGGAAGATAAAAGAGCTCAGCACCAGCCCTGCACCTGCAACTCACAGAGTCCAACAAATCCCAGCAAAGACTCGAAATTTCTGACCTCTGAACGTTCTAGAAATGGATCTTTTGAAGTAGAACAAGACAAGGCCAAATGCACTACAGTCTATTCCCCCAGGGCGTGTCCCTTCACTGTCACCAAGGGCTGGGACCCTTCCCGTTGCAGTGCCAGCCCACACAGCAAAGAGCACTGGAGAGCTGGCTGTGGGCCAAGCTGGGGATGGAAGGGGAGGGATGGGTGCCAAGCAGGCAGGCAGGCAGGCAGGAACGGCGATGAGCAGACAGGTGCGGCTAAGGTCCAGGCTTTGCAGAGGGAGAGGGTTGTTCCTTTACAAGAGGCAGGAAGTGGGCACCCTGCAGGTGGCTCTGGGTGGCTGTTACCAGTTTACAGCCTCAGCTACTGACACCCTGTCAATACCTGCCCTGTGATACACTGGATTCCTGCAGCCGACTCTCCTGTCAAGTGAGCAGGCGCTGAGCTTTCTCAATAGAGGACTGAGGAGTTGCAGGGGGAGGGAATCGCCTGCCAGCAGCCTAGGTTGGTGGCGTGTGTATGTGAGGACACCCAGGGGAGCCCAGAACGTGGTCCTTCTGGAGCCTTACAGTCTCCGCCTGGCAATGATAACCTGCCCACAGCTCTGTCTGCATGGAAACCAGGCCTGTGCACCCATGCAACCTGTGCACTTGGCAGGCCTCGTGTCTCCACAGACGCCCAGGCTCCACTGCACACCCTCGCTCATTGCCGGCCCTCCTGCCGGCACTCAGAGGGTGGCCTGTTGCTTGCCCAGCAACTATAGACCGGCTCCAGCACGGCCAAACCAGCAAATGTCCCTGATATCCAGTGGGCTGAACCATGAGCCACACCTTCTCCAGGGTTTGTCCTTTCCTGGGTGCGCGCCCTCAGCCTGAGAACCATGGAGAGCTTCTTATATTTTATAGCAACTCTCTTTCCAGGTGGAATAAATATATTAAACTTCCCCGGTTAACCCACTGTGTGATTTCTATCTCCTGACTGGGCCCAGACTCTTCTGTCGAGCTGGGCTTGTCCAGTGACCAGGAAGGGACGGTGCCTTCTGGGGACAGGCCTGGCCTTCGCATGGGGTCTGGGTCCGTCTGCTATGTGCGGCGCTCTGGGTGACCTGGAATTGCTAGATCACGGGGTGTGCGCTAGGGATGGGGGGGTGTGGTGGTTCTGAGCACCTCAGCAAGATGCTCACCTTCCTGAGCCTCAGTTTCCAACCCATAAGCCCATGCTCCTGTCCATTACATCACAGGCCTGGGGGACAAATCCAGCTGCTGCAGGGCATGGGCCACCAGGCCTGGCTCCCAGGACACCCTGGTCAGATGCGAATTCACAACTGTCTTCAGGTGCTTGAAGTAAGCTGAACACAGGCCCTATTATTTATACTATTCTTTCCTCTGGGCGCCAATCACTTCTCCCAAACAATTCATTCCCTTTCTCTCTGGTGTTTATAAACCATCAGGTGGCTAAAACATGTAAATGGCCTCCCTGGGGCATCCACTCCAAATTTTAACCCAGGGACTAAAAGAGACCAATGTCACCACTGTCTTTCTCATCTGCGCTTACCATCACCGTCATCCACGGCCATTCCTGGCACCTGTGAAATCTGCTACCAAACCTCTGCCCTGAAGTCAAATGTCTGAATCTGCTGTTCTCCCCGGCAGCTCCCACAGGTCCCAAATGTTCACGTGAGTGGTGAATTCTGATTCAACCACCATTTTAGTCTGTGGGGATCTCAAATACACTCATGGTGACCAGGGGTCCTGCCCTGTTTAGAAAGCACTGACATCAAATGGAATGTCATATGTGTACTGATTTCTGGCTTGAGAGCTACATGCTCAATGCACATCATCCACGTTCAAAGGATTAGCCTGCAGCCTCCATAAGTGGGGAGTTTTGTTTTCATGGAAGGATGCAGGAGGCCTCTCAGAGTGTCACAGCATCACACGCCAGAAGAATGAACGTCCTTGGTCATCATGGGGAAGGGAAAGAAAACTCCTAGGACAGTGACCTTTTGGGCAGATTAGATTTGGAATGAATCTTTGTCTATAACAAAGATTCAAGAAGCAAAGAACTTCTGGGACTCTGTATATCTGAGAATTGTGTATAGGGCTCAAGGATTTTTCTCTGACTCACATTTTTGATTGAGTGAATTGATTAAATAGAACCTTTTAAGGTAGAAGAACTTTTTCTGTGATACATCTGAGGAATCTTGGCATCATGGATGGATGCATATAGTTTCAGCAAATATCACTACAATAGTCCCCCCTTGGTGGGTATGTTTCAAGACCCCCAGTAGATGCCTGAAACCATGGATAGTACTGAACCCTGTATATACAATTTTTTTTCCTATATATGCATACCTATGATAAAATTTAATTTATAAATTAGGCACAGTAAGAGATTAATAACAACAATAATAAAATAAAACAATTATAACAATATACTGTAATAAAAGTTATGTGAATGACTTTGGAGCCATTATTAAATAAAATAAAGGTCACTTGAACACAAGCACTGCGATACTTCAACAATTGATCTGATAACAGAGCCGGCTACTAAGTGACTGACGGGCAGGGAGCGCCTACAGCACGGGGACGCTGGGCACAGGGAGGAGTCACACCCTGGTGGGACAGTGAGAGATTTCACCACACTACTCAGAATGGTGCACAGTTTAAAACTTATGAATTGTCTATTTCTGGAATTTTTCGTTGAATATTTTTGGACCCTGGTTGACAGCCGGTAACTAAAACTGCAGAAAACGAGACCACAGATAAGGGGGTAGTAGTGACCTGATGTAAATAACCCTCAAACCATGACTAAAATCTACCAAGATGGTAGATGCTGTATTCCAATCAGAAGTGCAAAAGTAAAAATTCAACCCACTCAACTGTACTCTTTGGTCGACCAAACCACTAGATTTCCTGAAGAACCTAAGAAGGAGAGGAGTGAGGCATCTAAGTGCTAGAGAAACCTAACCAAAGGCCAGCAAGAGCCGGAGGGGCCTGCCTCCACCCAGGGACCACCTCGAGTCAAATGAGCCTAAGCGTCTGCTCAAGGTGTAGGGGCCTTTGGCCAGTAGGGGCCCCCTCTTCCTGGGCTGATCTCATCCGAATGAGCCCATGTGCCCTCCGTGGCAGGAGTGCGTCTGCCTACCCGGAACCTGCCAGGGTAAGGCTGAGAAAGCTGCTGTTGAACATCAGCGTGAACAGAGCCAGAACCCAGATGACGCTCAGCCAACAGCACTGGCCCAGGTGAGAGCACCACTTGCCTCCTGGGAACTCGCTGATTAGTCTGGGTGTTCTTACCATTGGTTTCGGTGGTACAGACAGCTTGCAAGTAATTGCCTCCATTTTTCCTTCTCCTAATCAGTTGTGGAAATGTTTGCTGTCCTTGGATAACGTTTGTCCTCGTTGGAATATTACTACAGATGTCTCAATCAGAAATCAATTAGCCTGGCAATGTGGCTGCTGGCCCCAAGCGAGCCCGTCTCAAGGGCCTCATCTCCACGCCACACTCCGGATCCGAGGTCTGGTTGTTTCTATGGACAAATATTCCCCAGCTATCTCCAAACCCTCCAATCTATTTAGAAAACAGGCACCTGGTCTGTCTCATCTCCCAGGGCATCTATTCTAGAGTAAGCTGGTTTTTTACACTACTTGATTTTGCAAAAGTCCTTTTCCCCACAACAGTAATTGCAGTCATGTCCCAGCCAAAGCCTGGCTCTCCTCACGGCTAAGCCCTCAGCAGAGCCAGACCCCTGCCTCGCGTTCTTAGGTGAGAGGTCTTAGGCAAATTCCCAGAGCTCTAGTGTTTAGGAAGGCAGTTTACCAGCCTACCCAACATGAACAGCAAGTGTTAAGTCATTTCTGGGGTCCTGAAACAGGTACCGCCACTTAATCAGAGCAGAGGCGGACAAGCAGTACTTTTCTTTCTGATCAAAGGCATACACTCTTGGGCCGGCTGAGTGGCTCAGTTGGTTAAGAGCTCACTCAAAAGTTTGAGCTCTGAGCAACAGTGGTTCGAGTCTGGCCCAAGCTGAGCTGCCGCTGAGCTGCCAACAGGTGGCAGGATGGCTCAGCTAAAAAAAAAAAATCCCAAAGTCATACACTCTTGCTACCTGTCCTCTAACCTTAGTTTTTCAGACTGTAAACATAGGAGACAGGGAATTGAAATAAATGGAAATAATGATAAGGATGACAGAGATTAGAAGTCCAAACTTGAAGGATCCTGAAAGCCCCGAGTCTGGACCTTTAAGGAGTGATTTGACCAAATCCTAGGGAATTTCCTATTCTATAGCTGGTTCCTTGATTATAGCAGCTTCTGACATCGGATGAACCCCCATCTGCAGATTGAGGGGGTGATCTGGGACCTACATGAACAAGCAGCTTCACCTATGCAGCCCTGCGGGGCCTCATCACATCGAACGTGACCCCTAGAACGCTGCTATCGGCGTGTGGTTCTGAGTGTCCCCACCATGAGGACAAGCCTGGTCCAGGGCCTGACCTTTCACACAGCAGGAAGTCCAAGGGCAGGGGAATGGTTATTACCTTTCACTCTAATCTGATTAAAAATGCATGCCATGGACACAAACAGTCTCTCTCACACTAAACACTTGCAGCTTTTCTTTGGTGGCATTTTCTCCTTTGGGTATCAGACAGGATTTGACTTAATGTTTGATGATGGTTCACGTGCAGATGTAACTGGACCCTCCTGAAAGAGAACTGGACATGCTCACGCCATCCTAACAGCAAAGGACAGTGTGGTTCCAGGCAAGAGCCGTGGCGACGTTTCCCTTAAGCCAAATTAAATCAAATGCTGGTGCAAGCCTCCGGTGACAAATTCTTCTGTTCCACTTTCCATACTGTCTGACCTAGTCCCTTAGCAACAGGACTGCAGCTAAACAAAGGCAGCTGTTCAAATAATTATAAGCCCCATGTGAAGAGGCTAATCGTTTTAGTCTTGAAGTGTCAGTGATTCATAATCTTGGACTTTCGGTTTTGATTTGTATTTTCATTGTAAATGTGGAGCAGGATCTGGCTGTCTGGCAGCTGACGGTGCTGGAGCGGCTGATGGTGTTGTGTCGCCCTCTAGTGGCCGCCTAAGCAGGTGCGTGTGGCTGCCATGGGAAGGAAGCGAAGGTGAGCCAGGCCTCCTAGTCCATCGAGGCGGGCAGCCCTGCTGAGGAGCTATTGGGCCTCTCAGAGCTCCGTGAGGCCCACGGGCCTCTGGCCCTGGCCCGCCCATCCCACCTGGGCAGTCTGTGAGCCTCAGCCATGGGACCCCCGCCTGCTTCTAAGCCTTCTTCTCTGTCCAGGATAGTGTGTGCCCGCACATGTCAATAAATACTTGTGCGACTGGATGAAACTGGGGATGGGGGAGACTCCTGACTAGAGTCCAGCTTTTCAGCTAAGTGTTTTTGAAACACAATGGATCGCTTCAGGAGCCGAGGAAAACCTCTTGCTCTGATCATTTACCTCAAAGGCCTTTGAGAGTTTACCCAGTGTCTCATGTAAGGCAGCCAAACTCCTTCACTGTGCTCACATATGTCAGGCACAAAAGAGAATGGGTGTAAATATTGGGACATAAGGATATGCTTTCGAACTAAATGCTTCACTTCAAGGTCAGGCTGCGCCCGGAAGGTGAGCGCAGAGGCTCCGTCACGCCGGTTATACGATGAGCTCTTTCAGGGCTCCGTCCGGCACACGTGTCTGGGGCAGGTAACTTGACAAAGATGATTTGGATCATTGTTCTAACTTGTTGAAGGCTTGACTCCATAAATCTTCCCTTTCCTAGCACCTCTGGAGGAACACAGATGTCCAGATATGAGCTACCTCTAATTCCACTGGCAGTTTTATTCTTTAAGTCACAGGGGCAAGTCCTCAGAGAGAAAAACTGTCTTAAAAAACACAGTGTGGATTTTATAAACTCCTAGAATTCCCTCGAGGATGAGTCGTGGCGCTGCATCAGCTTTTCTCCAGGGTGGAAACACTGTGATGGATGGAGGGAGGGGCCGTCTCTCCCCACCCCCCAGCTTCCGCTCTGCGCTGCTGCCACCTAGGATTTCTGCCTAGGAGCCCCTTCCTAGTCAATGGGGCAGCACCAGCCAGGGAAACGACGCTCAGGTATGTGTCCCCTGCAGGCACGTTGGGTGGACTTGTGATCCTATCCTGAAAGACACCAGAAACCTGGCACCGTGCTGGGTGGCAGGGTCGGGGGGGCTCACCAGACTCAGAGCTGCTCCACAGCAAGCCCAGCCCCTCCCTTCTGCTTCATGGCCTCCCAGAAAGCTCCCAGGGGCCACACAACAGGGGGCACGGAAAATCCATTAGCCTGATTTCTGCCTTGGGTCTTCTGCTTTCTATGCCAGACTAAACCCAAAAAGCAAATGCAGCTTTGGACTAAAGAGCATTCCATAAACTTTACTGAGTGCCAACACATACCAGGCCCTGTGCCAGCCGCTAGGGACACAGAGACGAGGGACCATCTTTGCCTTCAGGGAGTGTGAGGTGGGCAGCTAGGGAGAGAAAGGGGTATGCCAAGAGCTAAGTCCCGAGTCAAGTGAAGAATTGGGTGCGATGAAAACTGTCGGGTACGCATGGGGCCCATGGGAGGGACGGCAGGGGATGAAGGCTGCAGGACGTGGGGGGAAGAGGGCAAGGAAGGCTTCAAAGGAGAGGGACACTCGAGCTGGGCCAGAGAGAGGAGAGGCGCTCGCCAGCTCCAGTGGACCTGGGCTCCAAGTACACAGTGCGGTCCCTCGGGGCGGAGGCCAACAGTCACAGCCAGTGTCCACCTTAGCCCTCTGCTCCCCCCGGCCCAACAGTCATAGAGCAAATAATCTGGGACCTGAATACACAAGGGGAAAGGAAAGGGACTCAGAAGGCCCCAGGGAGTGAAACAACGGAGGGTCCAGCCTTCAGAGGAGCTGGAGTATCAGTGCGAAATGCAGGGGTCAGGGTGTGAGCAGGGGACTGGCAGCAAGTCACCACAGTCGTGTGCGTGACGGTTGAGGGCAGTAAAGAAAAGCTGAAAAGTCAGCCTGAGGGTTTGGTGTGTATTTCTTCCCCGAGATAAGGCACGTGAATCAGGTTAAGTTCCGCTGGCATCTGAAACGCCGAGTGCTCTCTGCAGCCTCGGTCCCCTCAGTAAAAGGACGGTGCTGAGGGGATAATAATTCTTGGAAGGAAAGGACGGCCACGTGTGTTGCACGAAGGAGAGGACAGGTCTGGGCCGCTGTGCTGATGAGGCCGGAGGCTCCGGACAGGGAGGGCTTGGTGCTCAGAGGCAGCTGTTGGCACGACAGCCCCACTTGCCTGGTGCCCGCCTGCTGCTGCCCCTGCCCGGCATGCTTTGCTCTCACCTCATCCCATCCCCGCTCTAACCTGAAGCGCCCAGTGCATCATCCTCCCTTTCTAAAGAGGACAGAGGTCCTCAAGGAGGGGAAGCGGCTTGGCCAAGGTCAACCCGCCAGGGAAGGGCAGTGCCAGGTGTGAGTCCAGCCTGCGGGCTCCCAAGGGCTCTGTGCTTCCCACCCCCGTCTCCCCAAGCGAGGGAAGTCCACAGGGCACTGGCAGGCAGAGCAGCCTCCTAAATCATATCAGGTAACTTGAGACACATCCTTGGACAGCCGGGCAGGGCATATGCAGGCATTTTCTAGGGACAGGGCACCGCTGGCAAGGTGTGGTTTCTTGAGGATGTGCTTGACCTCCATCAGCTGGCTGCAGCAGAAGAAAGGGCTGCTGTGGGGTCACTCCAGCATCTGTGAGACAACTCACCTGTGGCGCTGCAGACAGCCGCTCTGGGGGCGGGACATGCAGGTCAGCAAGAGACTCCTCATGCCCCTCCCTCCTGAGAACCGGCCCCCAGGAGCACAGCCTCCACTTGCCACAGGTGCCCTGCGCTTTCCCAGGGGTCTGTTATGGATGGAACGTTTGTGTCCCCCCCACCCAAATCTATGTGTGGAAGCCCTAAGTGTGGTGGCGTTTGGAGGTGGGGCCTTCGGGAAACAGCTTGGTTTAAGATGTAATGAGGGCAGGGCGCTGTGGTGAGATCAGTGCACTTACAAGAAGAGGAAGGGAGCAGGGTTCGCTCTGTTCTCTCTGCCATGTGAGGACACAGCGAGAAGGTGGCTGTCTGCAAGTCAGGAAGAGGGCCCTCACCGAGACACTGGCCATGCTGGCACCCAGCCTGGGACTTCCAGCCTCCAGAACCATGAGTGATCAGTGTCTGCTGTTTAAGCCATCCAGTCTGTGGTGTTTTGTTACAGCAGCCAGAGCTGACTCGCACACGCTTGTGTGCAAAGGCATCTGACGGCTCACCATTCAGATTCCCCGAGACCCCGAGCCTTGCAGCGTCCCTGCCCTGCTGGAGTCATGTCTGGATTGAAAACTGACGTGCAAAGACCAGGGCCACAGAACTCTGCCAACGGCCACTCTTGACCGTCTCAGGAAATCACAAGTGCAAGGGTATCTTTGGTGTTGGACTCTGATCAGGGCAGAGGCTGAGGGATCTGTTCTCACCAGAAAGCACAGCCCTACTTGAATATGCTCAGGCAAGACCCCCAAATGAGAGGTGGGGTGGTGGGAGGCACCCCAGCAGGGTGCGGCAGAGCCCCCCCCCCCCTGTCTACTTGGGTGGTTCCTATGACAACTGCTGGGGAGTGTGTCTGCACCTGCCTGCGCCTCCCAACATCTGAGGAAGCTGGGAAGGCAGCATCATTTCACTGTGTACCTGAGGTAACAGAGGCTGAGTTTACCCGGCTAGGAAGGACTTAAACCCGGATCTGCCAACCTGAAGCTCAGGGTCTTGGCTACTAGCCAGCAGCCAACTTTCAACAGCTGACTGAGAAGCTGGACAGAAAAGACTCGTGTTCTGGAAACCTTCACGTAGGCACTGAGCAGTCAATGCTGCATCCGGACGCCAAGAAGCTTCATGGCCCCGGGGGGGGGGCACTTACCCCTTCCATGGGCGCTATGAGCAGGTCATACAGAGCACGAAGTGGGGGCCTGGCGAATGAGCTCTGCCTCCTGGGAAGAGAGGAGGTCCCGTCCTTGGTAGGTGACATGGTGTTGCTGACCAAGCTTGTCATACTCTGGCAGCTCCTGGGGAGAGAAGGGCCAGGGGTTAACCCGGGTGCAGGCAGGGCAGGCCAGGACCCGTTGCTCACCCCGCAGAGCTCCACCTCCTGGAAAAGGCAAGTGGAACTGTCCAGCAGGGCCCCGGTCCAGCCTCCCTCATGGCGTTGCCCCTTCTCCTCCCTTCCAGGTAATTTTCACAGAACAGTAAGCACTGACGGAAACCGCAGGGCAAGCCAGCTGCACACAACAGCTTACATTTCTATGGAGTTTTCTGCATAATCAAAAGTCCCCAAGTGCTGTTCAAAGGACTTAATTACATCCTTGTGTGGCACGATTGTGTGCAGGCAAACGTGAGCACCATTAGAATCAGCAGGAGCCACCCAGCTGACGGCAGGACAGTGCCCCGAGGCCAGTTAATCTGTGAGCATGAGGGATGAACAAGACAGGAGTGTGTTGGCCCCAACCTCAGCCTCAGGTCAGTCACTGGGTAGCCACCTGACCCTGAGGCCTCAGCCCCTACCGGGTGGGAGCAGCTGACCAGGCAGCACCCGCAGAGTGGTCAGCTCACATGTGGCTGCAGGGCTTTGTTTTGCTTTTTAATTTATGTTCCAATGTTTGCAGGGAACGTTTGATTAGCATGGATGGTATTTTCAATGCCAAAGACCCCAAGCTTCACATTCCCAACACAGGGTGAGAACATCCATTGATTCATTCGTTCATTATTGTAGAAAATGCTTCCTGGCACCAGCTACCTGCCATGCACTGTCGTAGGCCCTGGGGACTTGCAGAGGACAAACCGCACAGGTGAGCAGATGAGGCAACAGGAAACAAACCCATTTCCCACGCAGGGACCAGGCTGCCCCATGCAGCTCTCTGAACCTGCCTGTGGTCTGGCAGTTGTGGCCTCAGCCTCGACTTTGGTGACGTTCTCTGCATGGCTATTAGATAGCCAGTCTCTTAACATTGATCGAAATACTACACGGTTTAGGGGTTTCTGCTGAGTGCTCAAGGACCCTTAAAAACAGGGACCAGCTCTTACACCAGATACACCGCTGAGCTATGGTAAGCACCCTGGGCTGCTGGTAGTGGCAGTTCCTTGGTTGTTACCTAAGAAAAACCAGAAGCTGGCGGCTTTTCCTCCTGGGCCAGGCCATGATCCATGACCGTCAGATGAAATGATCTGAAAGACTCATTTGTGTTTTCCAGGTTAGACCTCAACCACCTGGCCTCCCCTGACCCTTCTGGGTATCTCAGCAATGTCCCACTTGACCTAAATTCTAGAGTCATGACAAGCCCGTCTGTGAGCCCCACAGCCCCCGACCCTGCTCACCGGCTGGGAGGGAGGAGCCAAGGACTTGGGGGCCCTGAGAGATGCTCACATCCGCTGCTCCGTCTCCTTCACTCAGGAAATGTAATTACCAGCGACTGCGGCCACACCGTGTCATTGCCGTCAGAGCCAGTGAAGCACAGACAATCCTGGAGTGACCCTCAGAGGCTCGCTTGATTCCACAGAACACACAGCTAAGGGCAGTGCTGCCCTGAAGGGGCGCCAGGCTGCTCTCCAGAGGGGCCGTTCTGGGCTGGCACTCAGGGTCTGTCACTCACGGGCGGCTCTGTGTCCCTACACACAGGCCTGTGTGTGCGCTTGCATTCCCGGCGGACGGGTCACAGCCTGGGGACCCATTGCTGCCATTGGGACAGCACAATGGGGCAGCCGCAGGACCCCTCAGTGCCTCCCCCATGCACCTCTCGTGTCACTCCCTAAGATTGTGGGCTTGTAACCCCACTTGAGGCACCCGAGTCTGATTAACCCAGCTGCAGACATCTGGGGGGAGTGCCATGTCTACAGACAACACCATGGCGGCAGGTCCCCATGGTGACTGCGGAGGGCTCCACAACCCCCAAGGCCCTGAACTAAAAAGCTCCCATTGGAGAAAGAGACCCCATGCCCACGGCACCCCCAACTCAGGTCCCCTTCGGGTTCAAGGAAACGGCAGGCTCCAAGTTGTGTGGGGAGGCACAGGCACTCCTTCCAGCTGCCCCAAAGCAGGCTTCTTACTCCAAAATTAGAACCACATGCACAGTCAGTCTAACTCCTCCCCGTGAGGGTGTCCCCAGGGCACAGGACGTCAGGCTGGCTGCACTCTGGAGGCCTGGGCAGGATACCCTGCTGGCACTGTGAGCTGCTGAAACATGGTTTCTCGTAGTGGCATGGCCAGGAAGCGCCAGGGAAGGGCATTCCAAAACGGAAACTGTCTGGAGGGAGGTGGGGAGGTGTGTGGTGGACAGACCTGCTGGACGCGCTTATTGGGGCAAGTCAGTTCCCCTCTGGACCTGGCTTTCTGCCTCTGCAAAAAGGGAAACTACAGCCCACAGGCAAGGAGTGTCAGAATTGGGGAGGATGGCTGCAAAGCACCCTGAACCCCAAAGAAAGCTGGTGGGAGTCTTAGCTGATGGGGGAGTGAGTGTGAGACAGAGGCCTGGGCGGGGGGGTGGGGGGTCAGAGAAGGGCTGGGGACTTAAGTGCAAGTGTGGATGGCAGTGGCGTCTTTTTATTGAGCCCCAGGGACACCTAAAAGGGCTCAGCAACACGAACGCATCACACATGCAGAGCTGCCCAAGATGTGCCAAGCACACAGGCCCACAGAGTGGCCGCACCACGGTCCCTGTGCTGTGCCAGAAGGAAAGGGACCTGCTCAGCAGAGGTGGAAGGGGCATGAAGGCACAGACCCTGACAGCTGCTGGTCAGGCAGAGCCCGGGGAGGGCTTCCTGGAGAGACTGTTTGACGTGGGCACGAGGGATGACCTGGAGTTATCCTGCCTGTGGACAGAAGGTCCCCCCAAGCCAAGGCAACAACATAGGGAAAGGCATAGAGATTGGGGTGCCTAGGGCAGTGAGTGTGGGGACAAGCGGACAGAGGGTCAGGGCTGCAGGCTGGAAGGGTAACTGGCAGGTGGGCTGGGGACTCTGGGTTATGCTGGGAGGAGACGAGGCTGGGAAGGCTGGTCCACCTCCGTTAACACTAGGCTGAATAGAAGCCCCTCCTTCCAGGCCGACTCTTTCCTAGGGATGATCAGAGGAAGGCTGTCTGCTGCCTACGCCCCTCCCGGAGAACCTTCCCGTGGGTCCCCAGCGCTGCGCAGAGCAGCCACCATCACGCCATGTGACACCCACCCTCACCCCTCTGCTCTGTGCTCCTCTTCAGTGGCAGGCACCTATCCCTAGAGATGTCCTTTTCAAAGTAAAAACAAAAGCCCAGGAAATACTCAGCTGGTGGTTATAAACAACACCAATCAACCCGAAACAATAAATTGAGGTCAAAGACTCTTTTTCATCAAGACTTTCCCCCCTGAGCTGGAGGCATCCGTTGCGAGCACCCCGGAACCCCAGGCAGTGCCTCCCTGGCCCGCCTCTCAGCTGTGGCCCCCACCTGCTCTGCAGTTCTTCCGGCGGGAACTCCTTTTGCTTTCTCCACACTGGCAGCCCCTGCGCCTTCATTTGCCTTGACAGCAGCAGCATGTGCTGTCCCCACTGGAGAGCTGTCCCAGGAGAACCGACCCAGGGGCAGAGGACTGGAGGGCAGGAAACCAAGGCCAAGTGCAACTGAGGGTCCCTGGACCCCAGAGGCCTCCTGAGGTGCAGGTGTGGGGAGGGCCTCTGGCTTGGATGGGGAGACAGGACATGGGCCCCGCACTGATCACAGTGGCAGGCTGGCAGTGTCCTCACCTCCACAAGTATTAGGTGCCACGCTCACCTGTGCAGACTGGAGTCAAAGAGCTCCCTTTCATGTGCTGTTTCTGCTTTGACTAAGGCGCTGACAGTGACTTACTACAGCTATTGTGCTGGGGTACGTCTGCCTAGAGATCTACCCAAAGATACACTCAATAATTTAAAACAGCCAGGCAGTCGGCTGCTTAGCCCTGAGCCTGGGAATGTTTATGGACAACGCAGAGGACTGCCAGGCTGCCTCCTCACCCACGGGCTGTGTGACGCTGGCAAGGCCTGTTACTTTTCTTGTCCCCCTTTCCTTGTTTGTAAAAGGAAGGGGCTAAATTAAAGTCCTTGTAGGTCTCTTCTAGCTTTAAAAAACTAAAAATTTACTCAATCTAGGAAGCCATCAAAACAGCGGTGGCTCTTTTAACCCCTGCGCTGACTGACAGGACACTGCCACAGCCCCCACAGCCCGAAGCCCCACAGCTATTCCTGTGCCCACCCTATGTGAGTGTCACAGTGTGAGTGTGGCTTTCCAGGGCTGTAGTC
>NW_017731425.1:3708832-3719832 GCF_001890085.2 Hipposideros armiger | reverse complement strand
CCCCCCAGGATGGCAGACACGGCTGTGAGCAGGGCATTGCCCCTGGTCAGGGTTGTGCAGGGGGTGCGGAGGAGGAAGGCGGCTGCTTCCTGGTGGCGATGGGCTCATTCTAGATGTGCCTGCCTCTTCTCAGCTCGTATTCCCTCCTCTGCTCAGGCACGGCTCCTCACCTTCTCAGGATGTCTCTGTCACACATTGTCCCTTTCCAATGGGCAGTTTGGGTGGCTTCCCGTGGTCTGTGCTTACAGCGCAGGGGTGAGCCAGAGGAGCTCTGCCTCTGCTCTCTCTCCACCTCTCAGTGGGGGCTTCCTGTCTCACAGCAGGATTGCTCTCGGGAGGGCCCCTGGCAGACAGTGAGCTGAGCTCCTGCTCCATGGGGATCCCTGCCTTTAAAACCATTGGTTCCTTCCTCCCTGCCCTCAGCCCTGATGAAGATGCTCCAAAATCCCCTCGGGGCTCTGGATGCTGAGCTGTGTCTTCCGAGGGATAAGAGCTGACCTCAGATTTGAACAAGTACCTGGGTTTTAAGGCACCATTGAAAAAATTAATTGGCAAATCCATTATAGTCAAGTAGCCAGAGCTGCCTCAATTCAATTTGAGAACAGGACTCTGATGCCGGTAATTCAGTGACTCCACCATGAACATCCTCACGTGAAGGGTTGCCTCCTCTGGGAGATGAAGGCTGTCAAATGCTGCATTTTAAGCACTTACTCAATAAGCTGTTGGCGCTTTCTGCCTGCTCACCTCCTTAACTACCAAGTGCCTGCTCACTGGGCCTGGCTGTCTCCTCTGGAGAGCCTGAGACAGGGCGGGCTCAGGCAGGGCCCCTCTCAAGAGCAGGGTGAGTCTTGGCTGCACGTGGCTTCTCTCCTCAGCTCTTGGGATCTTCCAGGCATGTTAGGTTCGTGGCCTAGGTCAAGGGCTGTGGTACACGCCCCACTGAGGGTCTGGGCCCACCCTCCCACCCTCCCACCGGAGCCACAGCCTCTGCACACACAGGGTGATTTGCTGGGGCCGGCTGCTGTTTCTGTGATGGGCATGAGGCCCCACAGCCAAGCCTGGAGACGGTCACCTTGGAGACACCTGATACCCAGGCCAGCCTTGCACAGGCTTTACCTGCTGACCCCATTCGGGAGTCAGGACAGGTGGCCTGAGCCAGGAAGTCAGTGGGGGATGGAGGGAGCAAAAGATGGCGTGTGTGTGGTGGCCTGTGCAGCTGATGCGTGTCTAGCAATACAGCAAAACCCCTTTCTGAAGGGCCTTGCATCATCAGGCAGTTTGTGGGTCCACGCTTTCCCTCTCACAAACAAACCTGTGAGGGCTCGTTCACAGGCTCCTAGAAAACCTCCAGAGCTGAGCAGAGTATCCAAGAACAGAATGCACCGCCTCAAGAAGTAGTGAGCTCTCCGTCGCTTGAGGAATTCAAGTAAAGTCAAAGTGATCGTTTGGCAGAGGAGTCAGATGGCTGGGGGTCTGCGGGGTTAGAGGCTTGGCTTTGGAGAATGACAGGCCTGGATCCTAATGCTGGGTCTCTCACTTACCAGCTTTGTGACCCTGGACAACTAATTTAACCTCTCTGAGCCTCAGTGCCCTTATCTTTAAAAAGGTACTGTAACACTACCCCTCATGGCTACTATAGGGATTGAATAAGATAACACATGTAAAGCACTGAGCACAATGCTGGTTTCTTGGTAACTAATCAACAGACAGTCACCACTATCATCATCATCATCATCATCATTGCTGTTGTTAGTCTGTCTCAATCCTTTCCTCCCTCTCTCCCCCCCTCCCTTCCTTCTCTCCCCCCTCCCTTCCCTCTCTCCCTCCTTCCCTAAATGAGCAAGTACCTGCACCCCCTTAAACAAGGCACAGTACAATGCACCTTGGGGGATACAGGGAGAAATCAGGTGCAGTCGGGCCTTGGGTGAGGGCGCAGCCAGGAGGTGAGAGGACGTGGATACACGGAACTAAAATACAAGACGATAAGTGGCGGCCCCTGACCTGACACATAATGTGTCAGAGAATTTCAGGGAAGGACAAAACTAGTCCCAGTCAGGGTGATCCAAGATGGATTCCTAAAAGAGGCTGTGTGAGAGGGCATCTCAGGGGAAAGCCCTCTTTGGCCATGTCGCTGTGCCCAGGCCGAAGCCCTGAGGTGGGAAAGGGCAGGGCCAGGGTCCCCTCGGGTTAGAACAGGGGCTAAGGAACAGGAGGTGGGAAGGATGGCAGGACCAGACTGTGGAGACTCAAATGCCAAGCTCTGCCACTTGAACTCAGCTCCACTGGGAGCCCAGGGGACTCTGAGCGAGACAGTGAGCAAATCAGAACTGTACTCCAGCCAGAGGGCGGAGGCAAAACAGCACCCTGCGGGCCAGGGGGGTGGTAAGGAGGGCGGCGTAGGCGATGGAGCCTCGAGGGGGCCGGGGAGCCCAGCCTGGCACCGGGGCGTAACCCCAGTGAGCATCCACACCTTGTGAGCTTGCTCCTAGGGTCACACTAAGTGGCGATTTCTGGAGAAGAGCAAGTCTGAAGGAACGGTTCTGGCAACAGGAACAGACTGAAGGATGGAAACTAGAAACGTACAGGGTCGATGGGCTTCGTGGCGTGAGACCACTAGGGTATAACGGCTGTGGGGAGCAGGGGGAGCAGCACTCCTTCAGCTTCACTTGCCACATGCAGCCCCTGGAGGCTGTTGGAATGCAGACTGTGAGGCCGTAGGTCAGGGTCAGGGTCAGGGTGGACCACGGCGGGGCTGCCCTCGGCTTTGCCTGCTGGGAAGACTTGGAGTCCAATCTGAGCCCGCCGCCAGCAGTGCCGACAGCGCAGCTGTTGTACACAAACTTCACTCCCTCTCATCTACCTTTATTTTCCCGCTACCTTGATTTTCTCGTGCATTTATTTTTTATATGATTTGGTGGCGTTTGTGTGGTTTGGTAAACTGTCTTAAGCTCTGGAACAAGAAGGTGAACAAATAAACAAGTGGTAAAGGAAACATTATTTATAAATTAAATTTGCCTAAAGATAGATTGGCAAGCTTGCTACTTAGAGGCAACCTGGGGGGAATCCTATTACATTCTGAACAAACTTGTCACTACCTGATGGGCCTGATTTTAAAGGGATTTCTGATTGAGTTCTGAATTTCACACCTCACCTTATCTGCATGTGTGCTGCTTAGAGAGAAGCACAGACGGGAAGAGCGCATGTGCCAGCACACGGGGGGTCTGCTGACCTGGGGGGTGCCTCTGGGCAGCACACAGGGACAGGTGGGGGCCCTGGGGAGGACAGAGGCTCCTGCTTGAAGCCCAGTGATGGACCCACCTATGGAGCAGCTGTGGGCAGGGGAGGCCCCTGCTCAGAATCGCCACTGTGAGGGCTGCCCAGGTCAGGGCTGGAGAGAACTCTCGACCTCCTTGTTGGGCCAGTGGAAGAGCAGACAGAACTCTGGCCTGGAGCCACAGAGCTACCGACAGGGGGCAGAGGAAGGGCTGGCAGGACACCAGCCGGAATGGAGTAAGGAACCTCAAGACTCAAGGCCAGGGCTATGGCTGTAACTGATATCCAATCAGGTCATCAGTCTGTATTTATTCAAAGGCTTTCTGGTATCTGGAGGCCAGAGACAGGATGCAGGAGGAGAGAGAATCAAGCTACTCAATCAGGTTGTAGGGCAAAGATTTGATTCAAAAAGTGGTTGATTCACCCCCCCCCCCCAAAAGGGGCCTTCGGTGCCATAGAAACCTCAGACCCAAGCGGGGAGAGAAAGAAACTATTTATTGGGTTGTCAGAAGAGTCATGATGTATTTTTTTCTCTTTTTCGTTGCGAAAATGCGCCATGACTTTTCCGACAACCCAATACTTACAACACAGCAGGGTCTGCCTAGTCATCATCGCATTTACTGTATTCTCATAACGACTCTATCCGCAGGCATCATTATTCCCATTTTCCAGATGGAACAATAAAAGGCTCAAGGTCACCCACTATAATAATAAAAGCTGGAGCCAGGTTTCAAGTCCAGGTCTGTCAGAGCCCAGAGCCCAGGGTTTCTCCCCTCCACTCTGTGCCTCACCACAGAAAAACGCCTAGACTTAGGAATACAGGGCACACACATGCAACACGGTCTGTACAGGGCCTCCCGGCCCACAGCGGACTTGGGCGGCATTGCTGTAGCTCCTTCAGGGCGGCACTGGAGGCACGCACGATGTGGATGCTTATCAAGAACCATAACCATGCGCCCACACAGACACGCGCACACGAGTGGCTTGCATGGGCTCCAGCTTCCTAACCAGGCTGACCCTGCGGGGACAGGTCTATTTCTCTCCAGTCACTGCTGTTCCCCAACCTCCCATGCAGGGCACACCCCATCCCCACCCAGCTCCACTGCAGGCCAGGCTTCTGCTCGTGGACTTAGAGGGGAGGGTGGGCTCCCCCCTCCCCACTGTCAGGCCTGACTCTGGTGTTGAGGGCAGAGGGGGTGGAGGAGGGGAGAGCAAGCACTGCTGTCACCCCTCCATGTGTCCCCCTGCAGGGGCCTTCCTGGGCGCCCCCTGATACAGGCAGCCAGCTCTGGTTCCCCTGTCCCCCTAGTTCTTCCACGGGTTACATACCCCATAACTCCTACTGCCGAGTTCCTCTTCCCAGCAGGCAGACTCTTTGGTGGGGAAACAGCAAGTGGCTGAGCCCGTGTGACCTACCCACTGGGAACGGCATACATCTGTACATTAGATGCGGGCACGCAGACCACACCATGGCGGGCTCTCTCTTTAAGTCTTGCTTCTCCCTGTACCAGTCACAGCAGGCTGGTTCCATGGCATGGCGACGCGTCCCTCCTTTTCTTGCAGGCTCCCCCATCTTTGTGACTGATTCTCTTGGAGGACCTCGAACCAGCTGAGGAGTCTCACTTGCCGATCTCCCAACCCAGTCTCCTTTTAGAGGCGGGGGTGTGGCTGAGGTGCTAGTGCAGAGACCTGAGGGAGGGCTCTGGGCCTGGTGTGGCACTGCTCCTTAGAATAGGGAGACTTAATACTTTTCTGTCCTCTGTTTCAGCTCTAGCCACTCATCTCTGGGAAACAGGAAAGCCCCAACAGGAAGTCAGAACATTGCTCTGGGATACTGGTCCTAATTGATGCTAGATGGACGCACTTTCAGTGCCAAGGTGTGGCCCTAAGACCTAGAATCCAGATGCAGTTGAAAGCCTGTCCCATTCTTCTTCCCTTTTCTGCAGCAAATGTGATCTGCTAACTGCCCCAGGTGTACACACACACACTCACACACACAACCTTCTAGCCCTCAGCATAACTTCCAAAGAATCCTGCAGGACAAGAGGCACAGGCCTTTCTGGGGGCTGCTGCTCTGCCCCGTGGGGCCCACCCAGGGTCAGGGTGCTAAACAAGAAAAGAATCCTTGTTTTTCCTCACTAATGGGACCTGCTCTGGGCTCGACATGCAAATGTATTTTCTGCCCAAGTGCACAGGCAAGAAGAAACATAATGGTTGTAGAAACTCGAAAACAAAGGCAGAACAAAGACCAAGTCCTGCAGTGGCAAGAGAGGAATCTCTAAAGCCAAGGCTCCCTTGCTTGCGTCAACTGCGGCAGCCTCCTCGCCAAACCAGTCCAGCAAACCGCGCGGAACAAAAGGGTAGAGGAACCCATGAATCATGGAGCTGGAGAGCCCTGAAGAGGGGAGCTGGTGCTGCTCCAGCGCATACAAGGCCCTGTGCACATGGCTGCTTCCACCTCACCTCCCTGGCCTCCAGGGGACAAATGCTTTGCCAGCCCCAGTCAATATCAGGAGTCTGCAGAAAAGCCACTGCTTAGCTGTTCCATTCAGTAACAAAGCAGCACTTGGGAGCCGAGATCCCTGGACATGGAAGGGGCCGGGAAGGAAGGCTGGGCCCCTACACGGGGCAGGGGAGCACACTTGGCAGGCCTCGAGGTGTGAAGGCACAGGCAGGCAGGGCAGCTGGGAGGCACAACTAAAAGCCAGCTTTGGCACCGCTCCTGGGCAGGTCCCCACCCTCCCCGGCCTGTGTGTGTCCCTCAGCTATGAGGCGCGAGGCGGGACTGGAAGTTTGCAAGGGCCCGCACCATTCTGACTGCAAGGATGCCTCTGCCTTCATGGTTCCCCCAGTAGCTCTGCTCCCCTTGGATGGAGGCCAGAGCCCCCCTCTTCCTGGGCTTTCCAGGAAGTGGCAGAGAGCACATGGCGTGAATCTGTCCAAGGCCTTACCGCCTTCTGCCTTGAAAGCTGAAAAATTGAAGCCGTTTCCCCTCATCTAATCTGCCCTCAGAAGCCTCTAGAAGGTCAAGATTAGAAGGGTCTGCAGAGACTACTTCCAACCCCTTTCGCTTTCCTAGAGGCAGGCCTGATGCCCTGAGCCCGGGGAGGCCCTGCTGAGGGAGCTGGGTGCAAAGCAGCCAGGCGGTGAGGCCTGTGGCTCCCCACCTAGCCTCGGGGCTGGCCCAGTCCTCAGCCTGGCTGCAGGCACAGCTGATACTGTTTAAATGAACCAATGGATTTTTCCGGAGTACTATGCTCATAGGACCTACCTCAGAGCTGCTTGGAAGGACACGTTTTCCCAAACGGAGTAACTCCATGATCCAAAATTCACACCATCTCCCATCCAGGGATGAGAGCTAGGATATCAGGCACACCTGGTTTGACCCTTTCTCGCCATGGTACCCAGAGGAGGGGCTCCTGACTGCTGGCGCACCTGTGCCCAGGTCAGCATGGACACCTGTCTGATGGCCTGCCTTCGGCACTCTCGTGTAAAGGACATGAGGTGGGACAGGAGGAAGAAGGGCAGGTGAGGCCGCAACCCCAGGTGCCAACACCTGCTGCACAAGTGCATACAAATGTCATCCCTTCCCAAGTTTATCCACTCACATTATCCTAGTAATTCAAGTTTAGCACCGTCCTTCCTACTCGACGAAAAACGGTACAAAGCCACCTGGGTATGGTGCCTTCTGTGCATTAGGAAGCCTGTCAGTGTGTTATTTAGATGTTAGCTCCTTTAATTCCCCCATTAAGGGAAGCCTGCAAAGTAGGAAGCTTGTCCCTGTTTCAGCGACGAGGACACTGGGCCTGACCGTGGTGAAACCGCTTGCCCAGTGACCCACAGCTGGCATGGGGCAAGGCCAGAACCTGAGCGCTGAGCTCTCTGCACTCTAGTTCACCACCACGAATCCCATCACCTGGCAGAGCTGAGAATCACTCGCCTCACAGGCCAAGGAGCTGGCAGAGGAGGGTGAGTCCAGGCCCACCCCCATGCTTCCTTGCACCGGGTCATGTCCCCACATGATGTGCACCTTTAAAGGGGTTAGGGAAGGAGGAGGAACTGGGGGTGAACCAGCTAAAAGTTCTGGCCTCCTTTCAACCAAGCTGCCAGTTCCTACACCCTTGGCCCTTGGATCTCTTCCCGATCAGCTCACCCCTGGGGAAGTAAACACACATTTGTCACCCTGACAACACGATAAGGAAACATAATAATGAGGAAACCAGGGCCTGGAGTAGGAACAGGCTGGGCACACAGTGTCCCGCACAGCAGGGCTGCCAGGCAGAGCTGCCTTCACCCAGGGCACCATCACGTCCCTCCTGTGTGCCAGGGTCAACCGGCTGCCTGATCAGGCCAGGCTGTGGCAAGGACCTGAGTGCATCCACAATGTTTTTCTCCCCAAATGTGGAGCTTTGCTGTTGCCAGGGAGCCAAACGACAGTGGGACAGGTATCCCTCAACCTCAACCACCTCCCATTTTTCTGGATGTAGCGTGGCTATTACCCATGATTAAAAGATGCAGGGGTGTGTTGGTGGGCAATTTGAATCTCAACTCATCTGGAAGTCACTAAGGGCCTTGGTCACGTAATGGGGCGATGGGGCCTCAGGGCAGACCGGGGGGCCTGGGGCTGGATGAGTGCTCCCTCTAGCACTGCTGGCATCCCCACTCTCGCTGGCCTCCCTCAGCCTCAGGCCAGGAAGGTCAACACAGGCACCTGACCTAAGGGTCAGAGGCAGAAGCTGGCAAAGAAGTACGTACGCAGAGCCACTCTGTCTGGCCTGCCTGATGTTTGGGAAAACAGCTCCAAGACTGTGGGAGGAAGTGGCCAGCCGTCCTCTGGGCCTCCCCTCCCAGCCAAATGCAGATCGTCCCATCAAGTCTGCACTGTCGTCTCACTTGACCCAGAGGTGCTGCTGTGACAGCAAGGTCCCGAGGAGCACAGGGCCCTGGTAGTGTCACGCTCACTTCTGCAAATGCATGACAGGACCAGAGCCCCACCAGCTGGAGCACCAGCCAAAAGCACATTATCTGTGCCCGGGGCACCCTGCTCTGCACTGGGCCTGGGGACAGAGCCCACATGTACCTGTTAAAGAGGTTATTACGACGAACCATCCGAAGGAAGCCCGTGGGGTCAGTCACCGAGTTGAGCTTGTTGTTCATCTCTTCAAACTGCTGGTCCATGATGTCTCCGGCTTCACTCTCTGTCTCGCTGCTGGCACAGGCCCTGAGGGAAAAAATGCAGAGAAAGCCAATCAGAGTGGAAGTGCTGCGCTATGGAAGTCTGCTGTGCGGTCCTGTGCCAATCCCTGCCCGACAAACCCCTGGTACTGAGTGCATCCCTGAGGCCAGGCCACCCGTGTCCTCCTCAGCGTCCCTGTGGCCTTCTTCCCTCTTCTGTCCAGTGCTTCTCAAGATGCACTCTGCTTGGCTGTTTCTGGCTGTGGCGCCCACTGGGCTGGGAGCTCTCTAGAGGAAAGAGCTGTGCCGGAGCCAGTCCTATACTCCCTGTGTCTAGCATAGACCAGACACATACTAGGTGCTCAGCAACTGTTTGCTGAAGGAACAGCACCCCTGGCTGTGTCTGGGCATCCTTCTCAGAGTGCGTGTGGCTGTGTGGCTACCCTCCCAGCATGAGTTCCAGTCCATTCCACTTCAGAAACAGGAACCAAGCACCTACCATGTGCTGGACACCATGCTAGGCCTGGGGGACACACAGCCTCAAAAGACATTTACCAGATATGTACACCAGTAGCTGAGATGCCAGGCAGGGCAAGCACTGTTTGAAATGTGGGCTTGAGAAACGTTGTGATTGGAGCCCATTTTCTAAGCTCAGCATGAGGATGTTATAATATTTGAATTAATAAATTCACATTTCCCCTCTGACAGGCTGTAATAGAACACCTCACAATGGGTTTTAAATAAACAGAAGTACCCAGGAGTGCCCTGATTCATCAGTATTATTAAAATGACAAAGGCTTATTAAATGTAAAAGCCGTGCACTGTGGCCCTATGAGACCCAGAGAGACACCACAGGAGCAGAGGTGTCTTCAGGAGCGCTGCCGCCTGCTGCCACCTGCGACTGCCCTGTCCCGTCCTCACGGTGCATCACAATCCACTGAGGACAGCAAGGCAGGTCTGTGTGTTGAGCCCCAGCTCCCTTTGGCATGATTCCATTCAGGCTTTGGGGAAATGCTGATGACATCTAGTCCACAGACAACTCTCAGCTACATGACAACTTTGTTTAAAGCTTCCTGCTGACTAAGGACAGGGGTGGAAGAGTCGAGAGCACCAGGGTACTGGAGGCAGAAGACAGACTCTCACGTGCTGGAGAAGTGGGATCTGGGAAGGGACGGGCTTCCTGTCTCCCAGAGGAAAGAGGCTCCCGCATGGAGATTTGGGTTTAAGGTGAACATGACCTGCTTCGAACAGCCAGGCTGGTGAGCCTGTGACATCAGCATTACATGACAGGGAAGGGTAACGAGACCCTTACTGGGTCGTTAATGGAGCTGAATGAGACCCAGCAGGTGAAGCTGCCTAGTAAACTTGAATGTTGTACGTGAACATCAACCCTGGTGTGATGGTACTTTTTTTTTTTTTTTTGTCAGCTTGAATGGGCCCTGGAGTATCCGGCTGGATATTTGTCAAACATTATTCTGGGTGTGTCTGTGCGGGTGTTTCTGGATGAGATTAACCTTTGAATCAGTAGACTGAGGAAAGCAAATTGCCCTCCCCAATGTGGGTGGGCCTCACCCAATCCCCTGAGGGCCTGATTGGAACAAAAAGGTGGACTAGGAGAGAAGCCCCTCTCTCTGCATGTCTAGGAGCTGGGACACTGGTCTTCTCCTGCCTTCACACTTGGATTTGGGCTGGAACTTACACCATCGGCTCTCCTGGGTCTCCAGCTTGCTGACTGCATGTCTTGGGACTTCTCAGCCTCCATAATGATGTGAGCCAATTCCCTATGACAAACCCTTTCATGTATGTTGTGCACATATTGTCAACTGGCCAGAAATATTCTCCAGGTAAATCCACCAAAAGTAGTGGTTTATTCAGGAAAAAGAAAAAGAAACAAAGCCACCAGGGAAAGCATACAAGCGCACTCCCGGGCCAGTGTCTCAACCAGCCACCCACGTGCAAAAAAGGAGACGAGCCCAACATGGCTTCCCCCTTTATTCACATCCCTCCCCTGGAAGTTACCACAAAGTTCAACAGGAAGTCAAGACTAGAGAGTTAACAAGGGGCCCAGCTCTACCCCATAGTCCTCCCAGCTCTATGGTTAAGCAACTTAAGATGCCACTTCACTTTTATCAGTTTTTCTAGAGAACCCAGACTAACATGCCTGGGAATCAGGTACCGGAGTTCTGACTCAGCCGTGTTCCTTGCAAAGGTCCATTCACTAGGAAAGGCTCCCAGGAGCTGAAGCCCGAGAGAAGTGTTGAGAGTAGAACAGTCTTCAGGACCAGCACAGAGGTGTGATTTCCGGGCCAACGGCTTGTCTCTGCCTCAGAGAACCATGCTGAGGGCTGGGAAAGGCCATTAGGCTGCTACTCTTCCCCACCCATGTAATCTGCAAACGGCCCTTCACACTCCGCACAGCGCCTGGCATGCAGAAGATAAGTAACGAGCAAATGCCGAATGATTGAATGACTTATGCTGCAGAGCATTTTATAATGTGCAAAGTATTTTTGCATGGATTTAACTTTATCTGTATGTCAACCCTATGAGGTAGC